>NC_060891.1:23809378-24029378 GCF_014805685.1 Silurus meridionalis | reverse complement strand
ATATGGAATAAATGTGGAATAGGATGTTTAAAAAAATAGAAATAAAAAAAACATGTCCAAGTGTCCACAAATTGTTGTCCATATGTGTTAGTTTGTATATGGGATAACCATGGTGACTATCCACCCATCTTTTTTTCCCCTGCCAAGCTCAAGCTTGTGATTACATCATAGTTGCCATGCCACATGGCTGGTGCTGAAACAAAAAAAAAATGGTACCATGGATACACGCTTTACACTGAAACATTAACACTCTCACCTGGTACTTACCTGAGTTCTTTATCTTGTTCTATTTCTTGTGTATTTCCTTACATATTAATAGGCGCACCCTGGATATTTGAAATAGCTTTACTTTTCTCATAAGACATCTAGTAAGAAATGCATAAATCAAATAATTACACACAAAAAAAAAATGGCACTGGGGTAGTACAGCATCTAGCAAACGGGAGCCATTTTTGGTATTAAAAATCCACCAGTACACCAGACGGAGAGCGCAGTAGCAATCTGGCAGCATGGCTTAGAGTTCAGCAGCTAAATGGAGGCTTCCAGGAAGATGTCCCAGTAAACATGTCAAGAGTCTTTAATTATTTAAACAGAGAGTAACAAAGCCAATGATTCATCATAAATCTGGGCCAATCTCCCGTGACTGAAATAATGATATTAGATTAGATCAGATTGAACTTTATTGTCACTGTGCAGAGTACAATACAAAGGTAATGAAATGCAGGTAGCATCTAGCAAGAAGTGCAAATAACTATATATATATATATATATATATATATATATATATATATATATATATATATATATATATATACACACAGACAGACAGCAAATCATAAATTGACCTAAGTGCCTTCTGACTTCTAATGAATGGTCCTTTGTAGTGCAAACTAAAACAAAAACAAAGAAGATTAAATAAGACAAGATGTTCTTTTCCTGTTCTATCTTCACTTAGACGCAGCTCTACCTCTGCCATGTTAATCTGTATTCTATGTGAGTCTCAGGACACGCCTCAGTCTCCGCAGTGTTGTGATGCATCATATTCACGTAGCAGCAGCGGTGCTGAGAGAACGTGCTCGAGAAACAGTTCAGCGAGGAGAAATCGATTTATATATCAAATATTGGTCACATATTAATGCCCATTTTTTAAATATATGTAGATTTGAATATGAGTATATTTGAATATGAGTTTGAATATGTAAAAAAAACCCCAAAAAAACTATGCATCATGATACAAATGCCAACTTCTGATGCAAACTTTTTTATATCGATGCAGCACATCGTTAATTTTTATATCAATACTTTGATGCGAATTGCTGAAACTTCCCATTCCTGATATACATACCTATATATATATATATATATATATATATATGTATAAATATATAGTCCAGCATTAAGTAATAGGATGGGAAGAATAAAAAAAAAAAAAAAAAAAAAGAAGGCAGATAAATAAAAAGTATAAAGAGTATAAAATATAATTATATGTAAGGATATATATGAGAAATTTTTATTTATATCTATCTATCTATCTATCTATCTATCTATCTATCTATCTATCTATCTATCTATCTATCTATCTATCTACACATATGCACATATAAACACACATACATGCAGTGCATACAGGAAGTATTTAGAAAATCTTAAAATTTTCTTATGTTGCAACATGATCATTCAGAAAGACTTTTTTTTTCAGTAATTTACACTCAGTACACAATAATGACAAAGTAAAATGTCTATACTTTTTTTTGTATTATTATTATTATTTTATGAAAAAAATATAAATATCACGTACATAAGTACAACACTTGAAACTTAGCTCGGGTACCTTCCATTTCTTAAGTTCTTGCTGAGATGTTTCTACACCTTGATTAGATTCCACCCATGGAATGGTTTATTGATTGGACATCATGTGTAAAATATATATGTGTGTGTGTGTGTGTGTACATTATATACATATTATATATGTATACATAATATATATGTACATACACAAAAATGCAGGCATAGACAAAAAAGGCGAGCGACTATCAGGTGATTATCTAAAGAGATCATGAAGTGACTGTATAACATGGTAGTGCACATGACAGGAGTGCAAACATTATAAGTAATGTACAGTACAGGTATTCTAAAAATCAGTGTAGAAATGTACAGTCCCGAGAACAGGACGAGGCGTTAATGGTTATGTACATTTCAGCATCTAAGTTCAGGAGGCGGACCGCTTATGCTTCAAAATAGTAGTGACAAACCAGGCTTGTTCACTGCAGCTGAAACAGCTAATGTAAATGTGGAAGAAATTGTCATGACTTAATCACATGCCTTGACTGACTGTTCCTGGGCCAAAGGAAGGAATTATGAAATATCTTTTGATTTGTTTATTCATCTACACTTTTAGAACAAATTTGAGAACTTCACAGACTTCACAAAAACCTCTCAGCTTGTAGCAAGGGAGATAAATAAGAGTAGGGATAACCAGCATAAACATGACATGGCATGTATGTAAACACAGTGGCAAATTTCCAGCTCTGACATGCCATTACAGACCAGCTTGAGACCAGATGCCTTTAATGATACGTTCATTTCAAGTCTTTGTTATAATTTATGTTTTCCTTTGCTGGTGTTGAATGCATGCTGCATTAGGACTGAGTGAAGATAAAGGGCAGTGCTTGACCCACGAATGCGCAGTTGTTTGACTTATAACAACTGTAACCATAGTAACATAGAGTTGCAGTACCATACAGAGTGAGGCAGCGGTTGTAGACATGGCCTAATGACCTTTGTGAGCTAAATTGCTGTGTGTGGTTTAAATGATATACGATGAGTTTGTTAAACAGGCTGCGGCTCAAGATGAAATTGTAGAAGAAAATTAGAAATATAACTGGAAACAACACTAAGAATTAATCAACCAACAGCTTCATTCCACATAGTCCCCATTTGCTGTTATAAGAACCTCCAATTTTCTGGGAAGATGTTCTACTAGATTTTAGTGTGTGCTTGTGAAGATTGGTGCTTTTAGATACAAAGGTTTTAGTAAAGTCAGGTACTGATGTAGGTGAGGTGAGGAGGCCTGGGGTGCAGTCAGAACTCTGATTCATTCCAATGGTGTTTAATAGGGTTGAGGTCAGAGCTCTGCAGCAGGAGATCATCCACTCCAAACCATGTAAAGCATATCTTCATGAAACTGGCTTTGTGCTCAGGGGCATTGACATGCTGGAACAGGAATGGGCCTCCTAATTCAAGTCGAAGGAGAATCTAATTCTACCACATCCAAAGACACGCTATAATTATCTGCCTTCAGCTTTGCGGTAACAATTTGGGAACCTATGGCTGGAAATGTCAGGTGTCCCAATACTTTTGTCAGAATATATATATATATATATATATATATATATATATATATATATATATATATATATATATAGTTGTAATTAATGTATGATTTGCATTGATAAATAATTAATTTGATCAGATTACAAGCTTTTTCAAAATAGTCCATTAAGTGTAGCAGTATGTGCATCTGTGTTTCAAGTGCAAATAAGTGTGTGTTTGTGTGTGTGAGTGTGTGGGGTCAGGGCTGATCAGAACAAACTTCCTCCCTGAATTCTTTAAATATCTTTACATTTATTCATTGTTAATGCGATATCATTCACACATGCCTATCAGGTTTGCTTCTATTTACATGACGTGACACGCTTGAGGTTTATTTTTGTCCATTTAGCACTTGCTCCATCTGCTAAACACAAGGTGCAATCAAATCCCATGCTGCACCAGCTGATGATTATGATCACAAGGCTCCTAGTAGATGAGCAGGATTCTGGTGTATATGCAGTATATTGTATCTGATGTTGATGTTGAAATGTTACAGGAGTGGTTATATTTATCCCATTGTCTGCTGACATATTGACTCAGGATGGTAACTATATATATAGGGTCATGAATAGATGGATTGAAGAAGTCGAGGTAGAAGAGGATTGGCTTTCTAAATCTTTACTATTTGGGTCTTAGGGAAGGTTGGATCAATATGATGCTTTCAATTATGCACATAATATCAGAAAATTGATTCTGTGTAATCTTTGAAAAAATTCAAGAACAGATAGGAAAAACGTCCCTTTTAGGTCAAAAAGGTCATGAAAAATTAAGCGAGAGATTGTGCGATTATGCATCTGATGCACTATATGGGCAAAAGTATTGGTTTCCCAGGTCTGAAACACTGATTCAAGGACATATCATGGATTCACTTTCCAGACAGAACGTATTCAGTTGCTCAGTAACGGAACAAAAAAAAGTTGCCCACTAATAGTGTCTCATTTGTCTCACTCACGTAGGCCAAATTGTTCAAAAAGAGGGCATCATGGTGATTCAGTGGATATTGTTTCTAAGGTTCAGACTTTAGATCTGGTAATGAAACTGTAAAAATATCTTGAGTATAGGCACATTCAGCTTTTTGTCCTCATTAGATTATTATGACTGTTTCTTTTTTTGTTTTATTTTACTAATTTCGAATTTTATAAATATATTATGCTTATTACACAAGACAATGGAATATGCTTATTTCCTTTATGTATTTACAGTTGTGTTCAAAATTATTCAACCCCCACTGAAATTGATTGTTTTGGTCGGTTTGACATTGATTATGATCATTCAGTCATCCTGCTTACAATTAAATCAAAGAGGCACGTGTAGGTCAGACAAATATAACATAACATTTATAATGAAATAACCACAAATGTCTTTTCTGAGCTCACATCATTATCAGTTTTATTCAACCCCCAAGTGACATTCAATCTTAGTACTTAGTACAACATCCTTTTACAGTTATAACAGCTTTTAAACGTGAAGCATAGCTTGACACAAGTGTCTTGCAGCGATCTACGGGTATCTTCACCCATTCATCATGGGCAAAAGCCTCCAGTTCAGTCACATTCTTAGGCTTGCGCACTGCAACTGCTTTCTTTAAGTCCCACCAGAGGTTCTTAATCGGATTTAAGTCTGGTGACTGCGATGGCCACTTCAAAATGTTCCAGCCTTTAATCTGCAACCATGCTCTAGTGGACTTGGAGGTATGCTTGGGATCATTGTCCTGTTGAAAGGTCCAACGTCTTCCAAGCCTCAGGAATTTGAATTTGCGAATGATGCTTACTATGGTGTCTCTTGGTATGTTTAACATCTTTGCAATCTTCTTATAGCCATTGCCCTTCCTGTGAAGAGTAATCACCTGTTCTCTTGTCTTCCTGGACCATTCTCTTGACCTTACCATGTTTGTAACCACACCAGTAAATGTCTAGAAGGAGCTGAGTATCACAGTCATTTTAAAGCTGCCTAATTGGTGCTTATTAGGCTTTATTGCTGCTCCCTGATATCCACAGGTGTTTTCAATACCTGATTGAAAACACTTCATTGAACCTCTGTTCTTCAGAGTGGTAGTCTTTAAGGGGTTGAATAATTATGTCAATGAAGAATTCACAAAAGAAACATTTACTACTGTATTACAAAACTAATTGATGTCATTTTAGTTGCATATGGTTCTTTAAGAAGTCCTTGTAGGGTTTCATTCTGAATACAATTACAAATGTACACTAAATTCCCTAAAACCATTTACAGCATTGGGGGTTGAATAATTTTGAACACAACTGTATAAAAAAGAACAAAAGATTTCTGCCAATGCAATAGCGTTGGAATAGATTGCATTTGTCTATAAATAGGTAGCTTCAGTTAATTTTCACATCGACCATCAGAATGGAGAATAAACACTCTGTACACTTGTGGTAAACGGAAAAGCATCTCAGAGTGCATGACACTTTAAAACTTGATGCAGATGGGCTGCACCAGGGTTCTGCTTCTGCCAGCCATGAATGGAAATCTGAGACTGTAGTGTGCACAGATTTTCCACAGGGAAATTAAGCTGATCTGAAAAATTATTCTGATGTAGGGTCAGAATTTGGCAACAACAGTTTAAATCTATTGAAACAAGCTGCCTTGGTTCAACAGTCCAGGCTGGTGGAGGTGATGTAATGGTATGAGGATGTTTTCTTGCCACACTTTTAGGTCTCTTAATACCAATCAATCATTACTTGAATGTCACATTCTATTTAAGTATTGTTATTAATCATGTGTGAAACTCCATGGTCAAAACCTTTCTACCCAGTCACCTGATCTGAATTCAGTAGAACACATTTGGGATGTGGTAGAAGGAGTGATTCACAGCACCGGGAATATCTGTTTGATTTGTGTAATGTAGTCACCTCAGTATAAAGCAAGATCTCCACAAAATGTTTAACATCTTGTGGAATCCATACCATAAAAAACTGAAGCCCTAGCCAGTATTGTCCAACTGTTGCCACAGATTTGGAAGCACACAATTATATATAATGTCTTAATATTTTTTAAGCAATGCTGTTTCCATTTACTGAAACTAAAAGGCCAAAATCTGCTGCACAAAGCGAACTCTGTGAAAATGTGTTGTGCTGAGGTTGGAGTGGATACTCTTAAAGACCTGCACAGAGCTTTGGAATGAACTGAAGCACAGACTAAACCCCAAACCTCCTCAAATAACATCAGTGCCTGAAGTTTTTGCAGCTGACAGAACACAAATCTCCACAGCCATGCTTCACAAATCTAAAATGCCTTCAAAAGCAAATATGGAATAAATCTAGAATGGATTTTCAATATAGGCACATATATTTGTGATGGTCACATAGGCTTTTATTTCATGTCTGATATTTGTGTGCAAACGAATTCATCCACATTAGATATCCAACTAGCCGAATCAGCATGTTATGGATGATAGAAATGGATGCTAAATATGGTATTGGAACACAGCCATAGTAGTCTCTTACTGCTCTCAGTGCTTCCAACTTTGATTGATTCCTTGTCCTTGAGAAAGTTTTTTCCTCCCTTCAAATTCTGTAACATTGACATTTACAGCTTCTGGGAGTGAAATTACTCTGGAAACCAGCTCTGTCCTTTCCGTCTGTCCTTATGGCCCCAGGTTGTGCTAAAAGTGTGCAATTTTAAGCTGACACTTCATTCAAAATTGCCAGATCTAATAACTGCATCATTTTCATTTAAAGTAAGAAGGAATTTGTTAAATTCAAATGAGAAAATTAAAAAGATTGACCTAAAACCGAGCACGATTATAAAGATAAGGCAAAAAAAAGCACCACGTAGCAACTTTTTTAAAGCTCAAATTAAAATCACTTGATCTGATGCTGTATGTGACAACAAAGATTACTGTTTAGAAACCCCCCTAATAGAGGAGTTCAAGCTGTAAAAATGCACACACACACACACACACACACACACACACACACACACACACATATATATATATATATATATATATATATATATATATATATATATATATATATATATATATATTTTTTTTTTTTTTTATTTATAAAAGGTTTATTTAAAAAAAAGTGTACAATTTTGCATTAAAAGATTTCTGTTTTTCAGTCACATCACAGTTCCATCTGTTGTTGATGAGGCCATGCTAATGTTATGCTAATGCTAACACAATGACTCATTGTGTTCTGTTTAGCTTCATGAGGTAAGTGAAGTGTTTATCGCCCTTGTACAAGAGCTTTTTTAAAATCAGAATAAATCAGTGAAAGTGGACAGAAAGTGGCCTCGGGCAGTGCAGTGTGTCTACTCTCGCTTTTCATTAGTTCTGCACACTCCTGTTCTGTTTAATTTAGCAAGTGTGATGTATAATAATGAGCTAGTTAAAGTGAAAAAAAGTTATCTATCTATCTATCTATCTGTCTATCTATCTATCTATCTATCTATCTATCTATCTATCTATCTATCTATCTATCTATCTATCTATCTATCTATACCTATATTAATCAATCAATTCATTATAATTATTTAATATTTCTGTTAACATTTTGTCCCTGTGTGGTTTTGGGTCTAATGTCAGAATTACTGGCAACACAAATGATTGTAATGTGAGAGATCCTAACATGAGCGTATCGAAAAGCTTCAGGTGGGACACTATTTCAGGTAGAGAGTAAGGTATTAGTTTTTAAGAAGAACAGCTTTAAGGGTAGTTACAGCTGTAAGCTGACTCAGCATTTATATTAATGTATTAATTTATTTGTCTAATTCACAGTCACTTGGTAGAATGCTTGGAATGTCTGTGCATTACAATACCCTTGAGTTGAACAGATGAGTTTGTGCATTGTGTTTTTGTTACAGCTTTACCTTGTTACAAAACACTGAAACTGGAGACTCCTTCCATCCATCTGTCCTTATGCATGAGCATAGAAACAGTGCCGTATTAGATCGAGCACATTAATAAAAACAGTTTTTTATCACTGTAAAATGAAATAATGTACAGACTGAATGAATGTGAAACGATGTACAAGGACATTTGTGTTTTCCTCTGTGGCTTTAGTGTTGGATGTTGTTTTGGGGATTAGATACCTGTTTTCAAAAATGAATACTGAACTGTGTGTGTCTTAGAATAGACTGCAGACATCTGGAGGCTTTTAGCATGTAATGCAACCCAATACAAGGTCAGACTCACTTCAGCTAATAACCTCTTTCTCTTTCCCTCATTTACATTCACATTTCCATCTCCACATCTCCACATTCAGTTCTACATATCCATGTCTACACCTACATCTACACATTCATGTCTACACCTACATATCTACTTCTACAGTACACACTCACATCTACCCCTCCATATCTACACACTCAAATCTACACCTACATCTATTCCTCTACATTTACACATTCACATCCAAACCTCCACGTCCACACCTGCATCTACACATTTACTTCCATGTTTACACATTTATGTCTACACCTACATATCTACTTCTACATCTATTTACTCACATCTACACCTCCATGTCTACACCTGTATTTAAGTCTACATCCACACCATCTACCTCTACATTTACACATTTACCTCTGCCTCTCCACGTCTACACCTACATCTACATATCCACCACTACATCTACACATTCACATCTACGCCATGTCTACACCTATATTTAAGTCTACATCTACACACTCACATCTACACCATGTCTACATCTACACATCCACCACTACATCTACATTCACATCTACACCATGTCTACATCTACACCTACATCTATACCTCTAACTCTTTATTCACACATATACGTCTACATCTCCATGTCTACACCTACATCTTCACATCCACCACTACATCTACACACTCACATCTACACCATGTCTACATCTACACACTAACATCTACACCCACATCTATACCTCTAACTCTACATTTACACATTTACGTCTACATCTCCACGTCTACATTTCTAAGTCTACACCTACATCTACACATCCACCACTACATCTACACATTCACATCTACACCATGTCTACATCTACAACTACATCTATACCTCTAACTCTACCTTTACACATTTACGTCTACATCTCCATGTCTACACCTACATCTTCACATCCACCACTACATCTACACATTCACATCTACACCTACATCTATACCTCTAACTCTACCTTCACACATATACGTCTACATCTCCATGTCTACACCTACATCTTCACATCCACCACTACATCTACACACTCACATCTACACCATGTCTACATCTACACACTAACATCTACACCCACATCTATACCTCTAACTCTACATTTACACATTTACGTCTACATCTCCACGTCTACATTTCTAAGTCTACACCTACATCTACACATCCACCACTACATCTACACATTCACATCTACACCATGTCTACATCTACACCTACATCTATACCTCTAACTCTTTATTCACACATTTACATTTACATCTCCAAGTCTACACCTACATCTACACATCCACCACTACATCTACATCTACACATTCACATCTACACCTACATCTATACCTCTAACTCTACCTTTACACATTTACGTCTACATCTCCATGTCTACATACATCTTCACATCCACCACTACATCTATACATTCACCTCTACACCATGTCTACATCTACACCTACATCTATACCTCTAACTCTACCTTTACACATTTACGTCTACATCTCCATGTCTACACATACATCTTCACATCCACCACTACATCTACATCTACATCTACACATCTACCATGTCTACATCTACACCTACATCTATACCTCTAACTCTACATTTACACATTTACGTCTACATCTCACGTCTACACCTACATCTACACATTCACATCTACACCATGTCTACACCTATATTTAAGTCTAAATTTATACACTCACATCTACACCTACATTTATACCTACATCTATACCACATTCACGTCTACATCTCCACATTTAAACCTATATCTACATCTACATCTACACGTCTACATTTAAATATCTACTTCTTAATCTACGTAATCACATCTACATCTCCACATCTAGATTTACACATGTATGTCTACATCCCCATGTCTACATCTACACATCCACTTCTACATCTCCAAGTCTATACCTTCATCTAAACATTCACTTCTACATCTACATATCTACTTCTACAGCTACACATTCACATATACATCTCCATCTACACATCTCCACGCCCTTCATCTACATTTACATCTACACATCTACCATGTCTACATCTGCACTACTTTTACACAAGCTGCAGAAGTAAGAACAAATTACCTGTTAAAACAGGAAACTCACTTCTACATCTACATATTTTACATTTACATCTACAAATCTAGATCTTCTATTACACATCCATATCTACACATCCAGACATTTACTCATCATGATTCAGCAGAAAACATTTCCCCACCCCAATCAGATCTTTTCACAGACACAGACTATTTCTGTATTTCTGTCTGTCTGCATGTCCCCCCTCCAGAGGAAATTGGAAAATTGGCTCACACATGCTTAGTGTTGGTCAGAGGACGTTTGGATTTGCTGCTTCATATGTACTCACCTCATTTGCATAAAATAATAATAATAATAATAATTTATTCAAATGTCACTGAAATTGCAGTTTGGTGTCTCATACATTCTTTTTCTGATAAAGCAGCAGTCCGACTATATAAAATAAAACCAATAAAATATAAGACCATTAAAATAAAGACCAATTGGAAAAAAAACGGCAGTTCACAAAAAGACTCACATTTGCATTGCACTGAATCCACCAAAACCTGTGCTTCAAACTTTGTGCCAACATTTTAGAATACCAAGTAAATCAATATACACAATATGGACAAATGTATTGGGACACTTTTTTCCCCAACCATATGTAGTTTTTATTTTTCCAAACTGTCTAACTGTTTTTATTACTGTCTTTGGATGCAGTAGCATGACATTTTCCCTTCACGTAAACTGGGAGACCCAAAACTATTCCAGTATGACAATGCCTTTGTGCACAAAGCCAGCTCCATGGAGATATACTTTGCATAGTTTTTAGTAGAAAATCTCCTGCTACAGAGCTCTGACCTTAACCTTATTGGTCACCTTTGAACGAATTGGATGAATTGAAATGCTGACTGCATCCCAGGCCTCCTCACCTTACCTACATTAGTACCTGACTCTAGTACCTGACAAAATCTAGAGGATAATTTTCCCAGAAGAGTGGAGGGAATTATAAAAGCAAATTGGAACTAAATATGTAATACGATGCACAAAAAGCACATGCCATACTTATGACCAGGTGTCTGCAAACCTTTCTCAATATATATATATATATATATATATATATATATATATATATATATATATATATATATATATTTTTATTTAATAATTTTTTTACTGCTGTTTTTTTACCTGAACAAACCCGAAATTTCCACAACCCTGCCCCAAAATCTAGTGGAAGCGCCAGCGCTGGAAAGTGGAGCTTATTATAACAGCAAATAAAAGCAAAAAACTAAATATGACATGCAAATTCACACACAGGATTGTTGATCATGCAAAGGTAATAAATACATTTTATCCTATTATCAATAATTGGATTTATTTTTTTGCATTGGCAGGCCACATATAATGTAAACTCTAAGACCGTATGTATTAAGTGATTTAATTTAAGACTAAGGCAGGGAGAAAGATGTAGCCTCTTTGTCATCCTCTTCCATCCACTCTGCCGCTGTTCGCCCAGAGAACTACGTATCTAATCGGCTTGGCTTGTTGCCATGGAAACTCCTCAGTGTGTGTGAGAGAGAGAGCAGCAGGTTGTGTGCCTTTGAGATAGATGCTTCTTTTGTTTGAGGGTTTACAGACATGACGAAGAGACCGCTCAGCTCTGGGTTCTGATTCTGACTTGTACGTGAAGCAGTTTTATTTCCCCAGCCTTAACTGTGCAATGTCTGCCCCAGATGAAGACTCTGGACGCCAGTGGTGTTTAAACGGATGATTTCTTAGTGTTACAGTGAAAACCTGAATTGCTCCTTATACAGTTCAATTGTAATGCTTCAGCATACAAAGCTATTTTAGTGCAACACAAGTCCAACTTTGTGGCGACAGTTTAGAAAAGAAACACATAAGTCTGCCATCTTCACATAAATTTGGCCAGAGGATAAGAGAGGATGCTCCTTGTCCTCCCCAGATGTGCACCTCTTTGCAATAAATATATAATCAAAGTTAATACTATACCAAAAGAAGCACAGTCTTAAGGGTGTTCATCTTATACTACAGCAACATTGAATGTACAATTATGGACAAATGTTTTGGGACTACTGACCTTTTTCTGGTGATTCTTCCCCAAACTGTTACCACAAAATTGGAGTGACACAATTGTACAGAATATTTTCCTTTCAGTGGAATTAGGAGACCCAAACGTGTTCCAGCATGACAACGCCCCTGTACACAAAGCCAACTCCATGAAGATGTACTTTACATGGGTTGGAGTGGAAGATCTTGAGTGGCTTGCTTAGAGCATTGAAATGCTGCTATTGATCACCTTTGGGAAGAATGTGAACACTGACTGCACCCCAGGCCTCCTCACCTCACCTACATCACTACCTGACTTTACTAACACCCTTGTAGCTGAATTAACACACAGAATCTCCACAGAATTTAGTGCAACATCTTCCCAGAGGTGTGGAGGTTATTAGAACAGGTTATTCATCCCAAAGGTGAGGTCACAGCTCTATAGCAGGCCACTCAAAATCTTCCACTTCATCCAATTAACTCCATATCTTTACTTTGTGCACATGGGATTTGATTTGCTAGAACAGGTTTGGAAACCGAATATTGCTGGAAAAGTCCCAATGCTTTTGTCCATCTATTTTTTTTTTTCTTTTCTTTTCTTTTCTTTTCTTTTCTTTTTTTGACAGTGCATCCGGATCACAGCGTGTCACTTTTTTTTTTTTTTTACATTTTGTTATGTTACAGCCTCATTCCAAAATGGATGAAATTCATTATTTTCCTCAAAATTCTTCAAACAATAACCCATACTGACAATGTGAAAAGTGTGTTTGAAATCTTTGCAAATGTATTAAAAATAAAACAGTACATAAGTGTTCATAACCTTTGCTTAATACTCTGTTAAAGCACCTTTAGCACCGATTACAGCCTGGAGTATGATGCTAAAATGATGCTTGGCACCCATTTTTGTGCAGTTTCTCATAATCTTCTTTGCAGAACCTCTCAAGCTCCATCAAGTTGGATGGGAGCGTCAGTGCACAGCCATTTTTTAGATTTCTCCAGAGATGTTTAATTGGCTTCAAGTCTGGGCTCTGGCTGAGCCACTCAAGGACATTCACAGAGTCCCAAAGCCACTCCTTTGTTATCTTGACTGTGTGCTTGGGTCGTTGTCCTGTTGGAAGATAAACAGTCACCCCATTCTGAGGTTAAGAGCAGTCTGGAGCAGGTTTTTTTTATCAAGGATGAATCTGCACATTGCTGCATTCATCTTTCCCTCGATCCTGACCCGTCTTTCAGTTCCTGCTACTAAAAACATCCCCACAGCATGATGCTGCCTCCACCATGCTTCACTGTAGGGATGGTATTGGCCAGGTGATAAGCGCTGCCTGGTTTGTTTCTTCTTCAGGTGCCTTTTGTCAAACTCCAGATGGGCTGTACATCAGGTGCCTGTAACTGAGAAATGGCTTCCATCTGGCCACTGTACCATACAGGCCTGATTGGTGGAGTGCTATAGAGATGGTTGTTCTTTTGGAAGGTTTTGCTCTCTCCACAGAGGGGAACACTAGAGCTCTTTCAGAGTGACCAGCAGGTTCTTGTTCACCTCCCTGACTAAAGAACTTCTTCCCCTGATCACTCAGTTTGACGGGTGGCCCGCTCTAGGAAGAGTCCTGGTGCTTCCAAACTTCTTCCATTTACAGATAGTGGAAGCCACTGTGCTCATTGGGACCTTCAATGCTGTAGAAATGTTTCTGTACCTTTCCCCAGATCTGTGCCTCGATACAATCCTGTCTCAGAGGTCTACAGACAGTTCCTTGGACTTTATGGTTTGGTTTGTGCTTTGACATGCACTGTTAACTGTGGGACCTTTTATATAGACAGGTGTGTGTCTTTTCAAATCATGTCCAATCAACTGAATTTACCACAGGTGGCTTCATTTAATTGTAGAAATATCTCAAGGATGATCAGTGAACACAGGATGCAATTTTAAGTGTCATGGCAAAGGATGTGAGTACTCATGTACATGATTTTTTTTTTCTTTTGAATAAATTTGCAGATTTTAAACCACCGCCTTTCACGTTGTCATTATGGGGTATTGTCTGTTGAATTTTGAGGAAAGTAATGAAATGAATCCATTTTGGAATGAGGCTGTTACATAACAAAATGTGGAAAAAGTCGCTGTGAATACTTTCTGGATGCACTGTATACACTGACTGGTGAATTAGAGTGTGTGAAGGCGGGGAGTGTGCACACCCAGGAGCATTTTCACTGATAAGGTTCTTGAGCCTTATCTTTTGGACACATTCGCTGTTTTGAGCCGACTATAAACACTGCAGACAAAAGCGGAAAGCAGTAAATATATTCTTTCATATTGTGAGTAATATATATATTTTCCTTTTTTACGATTGTCCTCTACTTGCTTGTGTCATGAGTGATGGAAAGAAAGAGGGAGGGAGAGAAAGATATAAATAAGACTCGCAGTTGAAAACTGTCAGGTTATGACTGCGTGCCTGAGTGTGAAATAAGCATTTTATAGTGGTGTGTGTGTGTGTGTACTCTTTCAAGGTAACTCCAGGAAAGAAAATAGAACAGTGAGAAATGTATAAATTTCTGCATTCGTTAAATTCAACAAATCATTAGATTTGTGTGCGTGTGTGTTTGTTTGAGTAGGTAAGGCAGAGGAAAGTGGTGTCATGGAGATGGAGCTCCCCGTTCCCCTCAACATTCGGATCAGCAACATCACCTGCGACTCCTTTAAGATCTGCTGGGAAATGGACCCTCGCACCAAAGAGAAGATCACGCACTACTTCATCGACCTGAACAAGAAGGAGAACAAAAGCTCCAATCAGTTCAAACACAAGGTGAGGCGTGTTGATTCACGGTAAAAGAGATCAACACATGCGTATTTTCAATTCATCCCAATAGTTTAAATCGTTGGAATCAAATCGGCAAAATGATGGACGAAATATTGGGACGTTTGACTTTTCCAGTCGCATGTGTATCTTCCCAAACTGTTAGCACAAAGTCGGAGGCACACAATTGTATAGGATGTCTTTAGATGTGGTAGCATGAAATTTTCCCTTCACTTTGAACTTGGAGACCCAGACCTGTTTACATTTACATTTGTGGCATTTAGCAGACGCCCCTTGTCCAGAGCGACATACAGAAGTGCTCTATCAATGAATACATTTACACTGGTGTGCTAGGTGGTGCATCTGATACAAGTTGGCAGTGTATCGCAATGCATCATTTCAACATATTTGCTTTAGTAAAAAAACGATTTATTTATGTATCATTTTTAGCAGATGCGCTGTATTTTATTACTTGAAAAGTGACCAATAATCTGTGACCAATATTTGATATGTAGATCCATTTCTCCTCGCAAAACAATTTCTCGAGGCGCGTTCTCTCAGCACCGCTGCTGCTAAGTGAATATGACTCATCACAACACTACGAAGGCCGAGGCGTGTCCTGAGAGTCACATAGAAAAACAGATTAACATGGCAGAGGTAGAGCTGCATCTTTTTGGAAACAGGACAGGAAAAGAACATCTGGTTTTATTTCATCTTATTTATTTTTGCACTACAATATCCTGATTGTGAAAGGGCCATAAATTAGAAGTCAGAAAGCGCTTAGGTAAATTGATGATTTGCTGTCTGTCTGAACCAAAGAAATAAAAGCGAACTATCAGTACCATATTGAATTGCATATGCATCGCAATAGAGGTGAATTGTATCGCATCGGTAGCTGCTTCATATGTGTCTTTAATGTATCGTATTGTTGGCTATGCATCGAGATGTGAATCGCATCAGCCTCAGTTATGGATATGCAGATCACATCTGGAGACCGCTGAATGTTTTCTTCTTATTGTCCCATTCTCACTGACACCTTTTTCTAAGTGATTAATGCCATATTATGGTTCTTTGTTTCTCTTTAGTCCTTCAATGTGAATCTCTCATCTCTTTTATCCAGGACGTTCCCACTAAACTGGTGGCCAAGGCCGTGCCGTTGCCGATGACCGTGCGGGGCCATTGGTTCCTGAGCCCGAGAACCGAGTACACAGTCTCTGTGCAAACCGCGTCCAAGCAGAGCGATGGAGACTACGCCGTGTCTGAATGGAGCGATATTGTGGAATTCTGCACTGCAGGCAATCTACATTCACCTTCATCCTTCACCTTCATGAGACCTGAGATGTTGTATGGTTTAGAGACAGTGACATGAATTAAAAGAGGAGGTGGAGCTGGAGGTAGCAGAGCTGAAGATGTTGAGGTTTTCGTTGGGAGTGAAGACGATGGACAGGATTAGAAATGAGTTTATTAGAGGGACAGCGCATGTAGGACATTTTGGAGACAAGGTGAGGGAGGCGAGATTGAGATGGTTTGGACATGTGCAGAGGAGGAACATGGGGTATATCTGTAGGAGAATGCTGAGGATGGAGCCACCAGGAAGGATGAGAAGAGGAAGGCCAAGGAGGAGGTTTATGGATGTGGTGAGGGAAGACATGCAGGTAGTTGGTGTGACAGAGGCAGATGTAGAGGAGTTGGAGACGGATGATCCTCTGTGGTGACCCCTAATGGGAAAAGCCGAAAGAAGAAGAAGACTAAGTCGAATATCTTACTTTTTACTCAACTACACTTTGTAAATTCACTCGTTCCTTTTTATTTGAGTGGATAAAAATTGTCAAGCAACCAATCAGTGTAGAGCGCGCACTGTGTTAAACTCGTCTTGATTGGTGCTTGGTGGTATCTACTTACAGCAACATACAGTTCAGATGGAATGAGGAATAAATGATGGAAGAAAGTCCTGACTCTGACTTGACACAACACACCTTTTTGCATGTTTTTTTTTTTAAGTAGTTTAAAAATGTTTTGGGCTCATGATAATTTGAATAGATATCAATCAGTGTTTGACTAATTAACATCAGTCTTTAAATAGATCAGTGTGCTGAGAGTCACATTAGGGTATTTTGTACATAAACAGTTGATTAAGCAAAGAGTCTTGTAAAAAAAAATTATAATAGGAGCATTATAGCCATAATAAATCATAGTACTTTGGATACTTAAGTATATTTACTGGCAAATACTTTTGCACTTTTATTCAAGTGGCGGTTCAAAAGGAGCACTTTTACTGGAGTCATATTTTAACAAGTGTATCTCTGCTTTAACTCAACTACAGGGTTTGTGTACTTCATCCACCACTGTACATAACCGATGAAAAGTATGTGTTTTTTCTTTCAGATTACTCCCCTGTGCATCTGAATCAGCTGCTCCAGAAGGCTGAGGTTATCGCCGGCAGGATGCTCCCCTTCTCTGTCTTCTACCGTAATCAGAACCAAGAGTACTTTGACTACTGCCGGTGAGACTGACACCATAATACACACACACTAACAGTTAAACCACAGTTTGACACGTTGACACAGGGCTACAATAGGGCTGAACACAAACATCATGTTGTGCAAATATGTATGCTTTATGCAAATGTATGTTTATTATTAGTGAAACCAAACTCATCATAAAGCATGAAGACAAAATATTCTTGTACTTGTATTTAAGGCGATTTAAATTGCGTAATTTATCAGGACACCAAACGGAACGTTTGCTAGGTTTCCACACGGACGGTTAACAAGTTGATACCGGAGAAACTGTACCTCTTCTAACTTTCATACGGATTACATAATTGGAGAATATTTGTTTTCGATGTGAACTGGTTTATGTAAAAGACATTTCAAGTTTTCTATACATACATTTATTATTTCTGTGAGGAAAATATTCACTGAGTTTCAGGTTGTTTTATATAAGCACAGCGCTTTGTTATCATGAGTGTATACAAATAAAAGTAGACCCTTTACAGATTCGAATGATGTATTGCTCTTATATGTACGATCACAAAAGGCAGTAATATGTTTGTTTTGCCATTATAAGCCGTTAAAAATGACACAAAACGCGCTGGCGCGTTTGTCGACCCCAGAGGGTTAATTGTGTGAATCATGGGAGATTTTGATCTTAAATTTGAGACTTAAACACATCAATAAAACAAATGTTTACCGAATAAAAAATTTTTATGGTAGAGTTTATTTATTTATTGTATATCTGAAAGGGCGTTGTGAATGAATGTGTGATGCACTGTAGGTTTTAATTTCGCCTCTAGTTATTTATTTATGTATTCATATATTTTTTTTAAATTGTCGAACAGAAATTCGCGCTGCATTAATTGCGCGTTAATAAAATTTAGTGGCGTTAAAATAAATTTGCGTTTGAATTTTGACAGCCCTAAAAAAAATACATAATTAAAAAAAATTATATATATATATTTTATTTATCTAAATTTCAAATTTTGTTACCTAATGAATGTATCTAGGCTAAACATCCAACATATAGAAGACAAGCAGAGAAAATATGATGATGATCAGGTGATCAGGAATGTTTCTCTACTCAGTCATGTTTGCATCGCTGATTTTCTCTCTCATCCACGTTAACCCCAGACTTCTTGTTGCCTTCTGTCTTGCTCGTTGTTCGCTTCGTAAACTAGCCTTCATCTGTGGTGTAAAAGCCAGGAAATGATACACCAATATTAGATTGAAAAAGCAGTGCAATGACAGGAAATATGTTGATTGGCTAAAAACGGGGCGAAATGACAAGAAAAAATAGTGACATTTCACCAAATTAATAGATTAAAACTAAAATAACGAACCTGGATTGAAAATGTAATAAGTAGAAAGTACAGATATTTGTGTTAAGAATTTAATGAGTGAAAGTAAAAAGAAAAATAAATAGTGAAGTAAAGTACTGATACTAGAAAAATCTACTTAAAATCTACAGTAATGAATTATTTGTAGTTCGTAATTTCCACCTCTGCTGTATTTTACATGTTACAAGGAAAATCCTCTTACTACCTACTTACATAAGGAAAAACAGAAAACAAGTTGACTCAGTCAGGTGTACCTACTTCATGATGGTTTGTGGCGTATACAGGGAGTGCAGAATTATTAGGCAAGTTGTATTTTTGAGGATTAATTTTATTTGAGGATTTAATTTGAACAACAACCATGTTCTCAATGAACACAAAAAACTCATTAATATCAAAGCTGAATATTTTTGGAAGTAGTTTTTAGTTTTAGCTATTTTAGGGGGATATCTGTGTGTGCAGGTGACTATTACTGTGCATAATTATTAGGCAACTTAACAAAAAACAAATTCATACCCATTTCAATTATTTATTTTTACCAGTGAAACCAATATAACATCTCAACATTCACAAATATACATTTCTGACATTCAAAACCAAACAAAACAAATCAGTGACCAATATAGCCACCTTTCTTTGCAAGGACACTCAAAAGCCTGCCATCCATGGATTCTGTCAGTGTTTTGATCTGTTCACCATCAACATTGCGTGCAGCAGCAACCACAGCCTCCCAGACACTGTTCAGAGAGGTGTACTGTTTTCCTCCTTGTAAATCGCACATTTGATGATGGACCACAGGTTCTCAATGGGGTTCAGATCAGGTGAACAAGGAGGCCATATCATTAGATTTTCTTCTTTTATACCCTTTCTTGCCAGCCACGCTGTAGAGTACTTGGACGTGTGTGATGGAGCATTGTCCTGCATGAAAATCATGTTTTTCTTGAAGGATGCAGACTTCTTCCTGTACCACTGCTTGAAGAAGGTGTCTTCCAGAAACTGGCAGTAGGACTGGGAGTTCAGCTTGACTCCATCCTCAACCCGAAAAGGCCCCACAAGCTCATCTTTGATGATACCAGCCCAAACCAGTACTCCACCTCCACCTTGCTGGCGTCTGAGTCGGACTGGAGCTCTCTGCCCTTTACCAATCCAGCCACGGGCCCATCCATCTGGCCCATCAAGACTCACTCTCATTTCATCAGTCCATAAAACCTTAGAAAAATCAGTCTTGAGATATTTCTTGGCCCAGTCTTGACGTTTCAGCTTGTGTGTCTTGTTCAGTGGTGGTCGACTTTCTGCCTTTCTTACCTTGGCCATGTCTCTGAGTATTGCACACCTTGTGCTTTTGGGCACTCAGTGATGTTGCAGCTCTGAAATATGGCCAAACTGGTGGCAAGTGGCATCTTGGCAGCTGCACGCTTGACTTTTCTCAGTTCACGGGCAGTTATTTTGCGCCTTGGTTTTCCACACGCTTCTTGCGACCCTGTCGACTATTTTGAATGAAACGCTTGATTGTTCGATGATCACGCTCAGAAGCTTGGCTATTTTAAGACTGCTGCATCCCTCTGCAATATATCTCACTATTTTTGACTTTTCTGAGCCTGTCAAGTCCTTCTTTTGACCCATTTTGCCAAAGGAAAGGAAGTTGCCTAATAATTATGCACACCTGATATAGGGTGTTGATGTCATTAGACCACACCCTTCTCATTACAGAGATGCACATCACCTAATATGCTTAATTGGTAGTAGGCTTTCCAGCCTATACAGCTTGGAGTAAGACAACATGCATAACGAGGATGATGTGGTCAAAATACTCATTTGCCTAATAATTCTGCACTCCTGTATATGTATATAGCATGATAGAACATCATAGCTAAAATAAATAGTGAAGTAAAGTACTGATACTAGAAAATCTACTTAAAATCTACAGTAATGAATTATTTGTAGTTCGTAATTTCCACCTCTGCTGTATTTTACATGTTACAAGGAAAATCCTCTTACTACCTACTTACATAAGGAAAAACAGAAAACAAGTTGACTCAGTCAGGTGTACCTACTTCATGATGGTTTGTGGCGTATACAGGAGTGCAGAATTATTAGGCAAGTTGTATTTTGAGGATTAATTTTATTTGAGGATTAATTTGAACAACAACCATGTTCTCAATGAACACAAAAACTCATTAATATCAAAGCTGAATATTTTTGGAAGTAGTTTTAGTTTTAGCTATTTTAGGGGATATCTGTGTGTGCAGGTGACTATTACTGTGCATAATTATTAGGCAACAACAAAAACAAATTCATACCCATTTCAATTATTTATTTTTACCAGTGAAACCAATATAACATCTCAACATTCACAAATATACATTTCTGACATTCAAAACCAAACAAAACAAATCAGTGACCAATATAGCCACCTTTCTTTGCAAGGACACTCAAAAGCCTGCCATCCATGGATTCTGTCAGTGTTTTGATCTGTTCACCATCAACATTGCGTGCAGCAGCAACCACAGCCTCCCAGACACTGTTCAGAGAGGTGTACTGTTTTCCTCCTTGTAAATCGCACATTTGATGATGGACCACAGGTTCTCAATGGGGTTCAGATCAGGTGAACAAGGAGGCCATATCATTAGATTTTCTTCTTTTATACCCTTTCTTGCCAGCCACGCTGTAGAGTACTTGGGCGTGTGTGATGGAGCATTGTCCTGCATGAAAATCATGTTTTTCTTGAAGGATGCAGACTTCTTCCTGTACCACTGCTTGAAGAAGGTGTCTTCCAGAAACTGGCAGTAGGACTGGGAGTTCAGCTTGACTCCATCCTCAACCCGAAAAGGCCCCACAAGCTCATCTTTGATGATACCAGCCCAAACCAGTACTCCACCTCCACCTTGCTGGCGTCTGAGTCGGACTGGAGCTCTCTGCCCTTTACCAATCCAGCCACGGGCCCATCCATCTGGCCCATCAAGACTCACTCTCATTTCATCAGTCCATAAAACCTTAGAAAATCAGTCTTGAGATATTTCTTGGCCCAGTCTTGACGTTTCAGCTTGTGTGTCTTGTTCAGTGGTGGTCGACTTTCTGCCTTTCTTACCTTGGCCATGTCTCTGAGTATTGCACACCTTGTGCTTTTGGGCACTCAGTGATGTTGCAGCTCTGAAATATGGCCAAACTGGTGGCAAGTGGCATCTTGGCAGCTGCACGCTTGACTTTTCTCAGTTCACGGGCAGTTATTTTGCGCCTTGGTTTTCCACACGCTTCTTGCGACCCTGTCGACTATTTTGAATGAAACGCTTGATTGTTCGATGATCACGCTCAGAAGCTTGGCTATTTTAAGACTGCTGCATCCCTCTGCAATATATCTCACTATTTTTGACTTTTCTGAGCCTGTCAAGTCCTTCTTTTGACCCATTTTGCCAAAGGAAAGGAAGTTGCCTAATAATTATGCACACCTGATATAGGGTGTTGATGTCATTAGACCACACCCCTTCTCATTACAGAGATGCACATCACCTAATATGCTTAATTGGTAGTAGGCTTTCCAGCCTATACAGCTTGGAGTAAGACAACATGCATAACGAGGATGATGTGGTCAAAATACTCATTTGCCTAATAATTCTGCACTCCCTGTATATGTATATAGCATGATAGAACATCATAGCTATAATAAATCATAGTTCTTTTGATACTGAAGTACATTTGAAGCCAAATACTTCTGTCATTTTACACAAGTGAAAGTTTAAAGGGAGCACTTTAACTTGAGTAATGTTTTACCGAGTGTATCTCCACCTTTACTCAAGTACATGGTTAGTGTACTTCGTCCACCACTGCAAAAAAAACTATTTTAGATATTATGTGCACCATGTTTTCCGGCAATAAAAAACAACAACCTTTTTTTTAAATTATAAAACGTAATAAAAAAATTACTAAAATAAATTTTTCTCTGTCTTTCAGCAATGAGCAAGGAGGCCGAATGCTCCCCTCGGTGAAGGACAACAGCGGAAGTCACGGCTCTCCGCTTAGCGGCAAGCTGGAGGGCATCTTCTTCAGCTGCAACACGGAGTTTAACACTGGCGAGCCCCCGCAGGATTCTCCGTATGGCCGCTACCGCTTTCAGATCGGCGCCGATGAGCTGTTCGGGCCCAACACGCGTCTCTATTTCGGCGACTTTTACTGCATGTACACAGCATACCACTATGTGATCCTGGTGCTGGCGCCACGCGGGTCGCCCGGAGACACCTACTGCAGCGAGAGGCTGCCTGAGCTGGACGCAACCAAAAACCGCTTCCTGACCCGCGTCTGCGGTGAAGACGGGCTCGTGGAGTTCCGCCACGCTCAGGACGTCATCCTGGAGATCATCTACACGGAGCCTGTGGAGCTGACGCGTGGCACCGTAGCCCAAATAAGCGGCCATCAGCTCATGAGTATGTCCACTGTCAACGCCAAGAAGGACCCGAGCTGCAAGACGTGCAACATTAGTGTGGGACGCTAACTCTCACCCGGGACTTACCAACCGAATCTGTCTGATCTACATACCACACAAGTGCAGACTCTAATATTAGCATGTATGCTAACTACCCAATCCTCAGATCACACCTCGAGACCCGCAGACATTAGACCGGGATGGTAATGCTTGTACACAAACTGCCAACTAACACACACACACACACACACACACACACACACACACACACACACACACACACACTAACACAAAGCTGTCTCCGAATTATCAGAACTCTAATATCAGAATGCATCACTACACACCATGACAAGTCCTATGATGAAATATGAGGGTGGGGTGCTGACACACAACCTCAGTCTGGACTTGTCAAGCAATCAAGTGTGGATGGGACACACATGAGAACACTTCAAGAAGACCACTAATGTTAGCGTCACAGATCTACCCTGGCCACATTGAAGGTCCTGCAACATCAGTGTGTGATGCTAACTCTGGTTAATGAGCAGAAACATCAACTCAACTAACTCAAAACTCATACCCTTAACCAGTATCTGAAGAAACCGTCATGACCGCAAAAAAAAAAATTCTTGGTTCTCTTGATCTCTGTCACCTTCCTTTACACGAGCTTGCGATCCCAAGTGGAAAGTACGTTATTCTCTACAGGAATGAGAAGACATCTCCTGTCCTCAATGCTGTACATTTTGGGATGTAACAAACAAAGGAAGAAAGAATTGCATCATGTTCTGTCCCCTAGAAAAAGCTCTTTAAAAAAAAGTCCACTTTATGATGGAAGTGTTCGGATCATGGAGATATTAAACCAAACGTTTATTCAAAATGTGATTCTGAGAAGGAAGAACTCACAGCTGTGTGACAAGAGGCTCTAATCTGATTGGTCAGAACGTATGCAGGAGAGGTGTGGAAGAGCTAGTTCAGGTTTTAACATTTAAAGATAAAGGGGTTAGACAATGATTAATAATTGGTTAGTATGGGGTAGGGACTTATATTTGCCATTCCCAAGAAGAATTGATGCCGTATTGCCTGCAAAATAAGTCCTGTGCATTGGCCAGGGAGATCCTGTGCCATTCCTCATGGACAATAGTGGCAAAGTCACTACTTGATGCTGGTTAAGGAAAATGTTTCCTGACTTATTTCTCCAAAAGTATAGAAGTCTGTACTGTTACTTAAGTACAAGAAACATTACCAGTCTAAAAATCAACTTAAAAGTAAAAATGTTTAATTTATTTAGTAAAAAAAAATACTTTAAGATCAAAAATAGAAAAGGGAATATAAACGTTTTTAATTGAAGGAACACTTTTACAAATTGAAGTGCAATAAAAAAAAAAATTTGAATAATAATGATTAAAAAAAACCACTACAGTCCACGATTTGTGTCTAATGTGAGTTATGCACTTTCAAAGCAAGAAAAAACTCGTTATCATTTGTGTGTATTTATTATATCTATATTTATTTATTTTTTACTCAGTAACAGATATGACTTCAAATTAAAAATAAGTACAATACTTAAACAAAATATACTTAAATAAAATTACAGATTTTAAAATCTACTTTTAAAAAAAGTGTGCAAAAATATTCAGTTACAGTCATGCGAGTAAATGCAATTTGTTACCTTCCACCTCTGTATAGATGCATGAAACCTCCAGCACTATGCAGTGCTTCTGTTTCATTGCTTAATCCCCTCTAGGCTTTAATTAATGTACTCGTTCTCATACAGTCATTATTGTTTCTATAGTAACAGCTCACATATTTGACATATATATGGGGGGGGGGCAGGGTTATTAACACTCTGTTTTGTAGTTTTCTCAGGTAACATGACAGAGAAAGTGCAATGCAGAGAATGAGATTCTGGTGAGAGAATGGCTGTCTATCGCAGCTGTAACATAAGTAAAACTTGTCTCATGGTTGTCTCATGACATTAAATTAACATTGACGTATCATTAGTTTAGTAATAAAGTAAATGCTAGTAGATTGTTACTACTGTATCCTCTGTGGTAAAAGCGGAAAACATTTTTGGTATGTTGGGTAAATCTTTTAGCACAGACCGTGATATTATTTATTAAATTTAATGTACAAGTAAACCCCTTTCTATCATAGGGGTATCATAGTAGATAACCTACTATCCTATTCCTCTGTTATCGTGAATTTGCACAAGCGAGGAATAAGGAGCATTCTGGTTTAAAAAAAAAAAAAATGACTTACTCTTAGCAATTAAAGAAATATTATTTCAAATTAGTGATGTGGAACATCCATGAAACAAGTTATCTCTTACCTTGCAGACGCTATAAACAGTCGTTCCCTTGTTTGCATGCAGTCTCTGTTTTTTTCACCACTTTCTATTAAGAAAAATACACAAACACAGCTTGTCCTATCACAGAAATATTATTGAATACTTGTCACATATACTTTTCAGCACAGTGAAATTCTTTCTTTCACTTATCCCAGTGATGTGAGGAAGCACAGTCTCAGCCATAACACAGCACCACTGTAGCACAGAGGGTTAAGGGCCTTGCTCAAGGGCCCAAACCCTCGACGATCAGTAACAGAGAGCCTTAATCACTGAGCTACCACCTCCCCTAAACCTGCTTCTGACCAATCAGATCTGAGATTTCAAAGGTTCTGCCTTTAAGTCAGTGGTCCCCAACCCTCGGGCCGTGGAACGCCACTGGTCCGTGGGTCAATTGGCACTGGGCCGTACAGAAAGAATACATAACTTTATTTCCATTTTATTTAGAATCTGATTCTAAATGATGTTTTATTTGGGAAAATTAGCGGATTCTCTCTGCCACATTTGTCTATGACTCACTCTTGATGCATGTGAAAATTCCTCGGTCACATGTCTTACCTCCATCCGCTACCTTCTTAAAGGGGCTCCAGCCGCCAACACATAATACATTACCGCTAAATTTAAACCCCCAAGTGAGCAAAATGAACAAAAACAACACAGTGGATTCATGTTTATTATTATATTTAGAAAATACCAGTTTTTATGCCGGTCGTATCATTTTATTTTGTTGTATTTATCCGCCAAGGTTGGGGGCCACTGCTTTGAGTCTTTCATCACAGCTTTTACAATGAATTTTAAAAAGTCTCAACAAGTCTCCCATACTGTTCACTACACATGCAGTGGATTGGATCAGAATAAAAAACATTGGAATATTCCTTTAAACCCCCAAAAAACAAAGAAAGATCCCCATTCCTATTTACACATCAACACTGCTGAGAATTCAGAACGAAGATGGAAAAAACAATCAGCAGTGACTGTTACTCCAGGGCTTAACTCCTGTTGGATCTGAAACACTGATTTTGCCTCGTGTGGGAGAATCTCGAAAAAAGAAAATGTCTTCGAACATCCAAGCCCACTTTTTTCTTTCCCAAGACGTGTTTACTATTTCAAGCATCGAATTATTTAATGACTTTTTTTAGAGACTGGTTCATTTTTAAGCAGTAATCATTGCATTTGTCCTCTTGCCAGTCCTCACATTTATGTATTTTTTAAAATTCTTTTTTTTTTTTTTTTAAAAAAACAGCAGCATGTGTATTTGTACAATAGAGTCTGTGTATGTGTCAGAGATGTTATGTTGTGCTGGATGTTCAAGTGAAGTTTTACGTTTGCGGTCTCGTACCCTCGAAACTGTGCTCCTGTATGTCAAAGGACATCAGATGAAAGAGAAAAAAACACGCTTTACTTAATGTACAAAATGGATCCATCAAGTTTTGGAACCTGACAATAGAACATAAATATCGATGCAAACTAGTCAGATCGTATCGGAAACTTATGTTGAAGCATCGTCTCGCAAAAAGTACAACAAAATCGATTCTAAGCAGAACAAACTCTAGAGACGTTTTCTGTTCAATAAAAAATTAGAAAATGTTAAATGAAAAAATGACAGTGCTTTAATAAGATGGGCCAGTGCAAAGAATATTACCCATAATTCTCCACAAGAAACAGGCAAGATTGTCAACTGTACTCCTACTGGGAAAGCGTTGCTGTGTTAAATCCTTTACACCCTCACTTTAATGTAAAAAAAACAAAAAACAAAAAAAAAAAAGCATTCGATAAATAAATCTAAAAAAAAGTCCCAACATTTTTTTTACAGCACGTTCTTATTTATATGTCCACCACAGCAAGCATAAAAACGCCCAAAGATTATAGCGTTTGAAGCAGAAGGTAAAACCAAGGACACTCGTAGAAAGGAACTCAAACGCAGCTTTTAATCAAATTCAAATGATCGTCCGTCAGCTGGGAAGAGCATCGTATCCCCCTTTCATTTCTCTCGCTCTTCTTCTCTCACTGTGAAATGACAGCATCTAGACTAGAAGCCCAGCAGCCGAATATAAAATGCTCTTTTTTAATACGCAAGTGCATGAGGTGGACGTTTACTTTCTAGTTGGCCACAATTACGTAATCATTTCAATTCCATATTAAAAAATCCGCTGCTTTTTTGAGTTCCTGTTAACAAAAATAAATGCACCATTGCTCATACGAGTGGCACGTATACACCCTGTCCCTACACGCCTACTAATTTCCACCCATGAGGCTCAACAGACGGTACACGAGATCGAATGTGTGTGTGTGTGTGTGTGTCAGTTGGTAATTCTGTCTGTGGCTACTTAGAGGTTGTGTTTATTCCCCAGCACCTCTTTCAGCAGCCTCAGTCTGTCCTTCAAAGCTCGTCGTAGTAGCGGTCATATTCCTCCGCCATGATGAGATGGTCCTCTCTATGTGTACTTCTAAAGAAAAAGAAATAATAGTAAAAAAAAAAAAGTAAAAAAAACAAAAAAGAGGAAGTGAAATAAAAGGGCACTAATCACTGGTAGCGGACGTCTCCCCGCTATTGCCTTACACTCCGATAGCTGTGTACCGATTTAGACTGAACCTTTAAACATCATGCACATGGGGAAAACAAACTGTTCTCTCAAACTTTCTCTCTCTCGCTGTTTGTGGGGAGAGGCTTCACACACACACACACACACACACACACACACACACACACACACACTAACTAATACAACACAGAGCAGTATCCTTTTGGCAGGTGCTGCTGTCAATGTTTTTTTTCCCTGTTCTGAGTTTCTTGATGTGTTTATGAGAAACAACTGTGACTGTTCAATAAAGCTATGTGTGAATGACTCACCGTGTGTGTGTGTGTGTGTGTGTGTGTGTGTGTGTGTGTGTGCGCGTGCATGTGTGGATAGGTACCTGTTAACTAATTGTGATTTATTTTTGGATTCTGTTGGTTCTGTGACTAGGATAATCCGTGACTGAGGACACACACACACACACACACACACACACACACACAGCTAAAAACTCAAGGAGGATTAAAAGATTATATTTTGATTACATGCATTTTTAAGGTTATTTAGTGTCACCTCAAAATTACAGCTTTAACTATTTTTCTAAATATTTTATTAAAAAAAAAAAAATAAAATAAAATAATTATATATAAATATATATATATATATATATATATATATATATATATATATATATATATATATATATATATATATATATAAGTTTTGTCATGATATTTTGGCTAGAGATTTGAAACCAGTAAAATCTATCTATCCATCCATCCATCCATCCATCCATCCATCGCAAAAATAAAGTCATAATGACAGAATGGCGTACATTAGTGCAACAAAAATAAATACATAAACACTTAGCAAACAAAGAAATATTTCAGCAAAACCACATTAATAAAAAGTTATAATAATTTTAGTATTATTAGTATTCACTTCCTCCTTCAACAAAAGACCTTTTCATCTCTGACAGTGGCGCCAACTGCAGGGAAAATTACATGCCCAGTGATTATTCCCGTTTCTATAGTAACACTTGCACGGACTAATGTTGTGCTATTATTAAAGAAATCCATCACTGGTGGTATGATAGAGGATTTTTGTGAGGAGATTAACATTTATGGAATCTTAGACTTAGTCCTAGACTTTCCCAACAAAAGAAAGTTGAGAAACATGACAAGTTGTGGGTTTTTTTTGTATATTAGCTTTAGGAAAGGCTTGTGAGAGAGTGGCAGTGTATAACAAATAATGACATTACATACAAATAATATACAAATCAAAAGTGATATTCGTTAAGAAATGAACAAATACAATATATGCAAACTACTAGAGTAAAATAAATATAAAACAGTTTAAGAAGTAATACAATCACACTCCTCACACACACACACACACACACACACACACACACACACACACACACACACACACACACACACACACACACACCTTGTAGTTGTGGATATGATCGAAGGATTCTTCCAAGCTTCTGATTGCTCCCTCGAGCAACACAACTGAGAGGTCGATGTCTCATTGGAACAATCTGCATCAACCTCTCTGCTAAAACACACACACACACACACACACACACACACACACACACACACACACACACACACACAGAGCGAAACTAAGATCCTAGTAAACCTAAATCTCAGCATCCCAGTTACCACACAAATTGAACAAACTAAAAGAGAGGTCATTCCTACAAGACACAGGATTGGCTGGTGACTGCACAGGAGGCGGAGTCTTGTTGAGAAAGTAGGAGGAGCTGCAGGAGGACATAGGAGAGGAAATGAATGCAGTAGCTTTCTGTATAAACTCACAAGACACTCATGAAGTAAATAAAAGATTACCTTTGAGAGTAAAAAAAGGGTAAAAGCTAATACGCACACAAAAACACTACAGCAATGATCTAAACTGATTACATATAAAGCACAAAATCTGAGTAAACAGGAAAATAATGTAAAATAAGGTTTCACCTGTAATATAATGACTAGTTGATGAGTTGGCCTCCTCCTCCAGCCTTGTAGTGTGTGTGAATTTGGAGATTCATATTTGGCTTCGGTTTGTATGTTGCTACCGTATGTGTGTGAGCTCCCAGGCTCTGGGTGTGAGCTTCGTCTATCAGTTTGTGTATCACAACTCAGAAAGTGTTAGACTGCGTGGATTCCTGTATGTGTGTGTCTTGAGTTTGCAATACGTCTCGATGGTGGTTTCGGAGTGTGTTTCGATGTTGGAGTAGCTGCTCTTTGGAGTGGGTCCTCCTATTGAAGGGAAGGTCAACAACGGTCACAGACACACAAAGGTGTTAAAAACCGGTTACAGTGCGTAGCGCACTCTGCTGGCTGTCTGGAAAATTACAGTTGCCATGAACACGTGTATAGACCCTCAATATAAGCCACACCCTCCGCTATTCAAAAAGCTGGAACAAATTAAACAGACTTTACATTTCTATACTATTCAGTATACAAAAATTTATTTGCCTATTAGATCTCTAGAAATACTATGTCTGAGCAAGTGAGGCTGGAATGATCCATTGTCCTTTGGCATGATCTGTAGACATAATGGGACATTTCCTGGTTAAATGTTCGTAGGCAAGAATGCTTCTGCAATCATGTAAAAGTTGACATGAAATTATTAAGTGGGTGGATTTATTTAAAAGAAAAAAATCTTTTTATAGAGTTTTTATCCACCTGTTTCCTGGTAGGGCATTGATGTAGTAGTAGTAGTAGTAGTAGCATTGACAGATGGCAATATGTTTAGTTGTGGTTTGTTTTTTAAGCTGGAAAATGTTAAAATAGTGTTTAAAAGCTCAGGAACAACATGAGCTGTTCGTGGTGGCATATAAAACCAGACGAAGCTTAATTTGTAGCATGAAAAATAGTGGTATATACACAAATACATGCCTGTCTTGCCCTGTGACACTGCATTCCCTACCTTCATAGAAGAAATAATAAGCCTTACTTAACTTTATATAAGCTGTCTTTAACCATAATGTGCATTTTATTTTTTAGCATTAGGTACAATTATTCTAATTGTGTACATGTATTGCAAAACACTTGATGGCACTTGATAGCTTTATGCAGTTAGGGCTAGCAGTATCATTTTAAATGTAATTACATGCAAGTGAATAAAAGTACAATTCGTATTTGCATAATGCACAGTGCATTGTGTCAGATGTTCATTTAAATGTTTGTACGTAGTTGTTAAACGCACTTCATTTAAAGTGGGTCAACAACCTAATTTACTGACCGGTCACAGTATTGCAGCTTTGTGACTACATAAGCGCACTGGACCTGTGATACGTGAGCATGCTGAAGTCTGTATGACGCCTAACGCTGACACTAAAAGCAGAGCTTAATGGTGTGACACATTCAAGCTTAACCTCGGCTCTACATCAGCTTTTAACTACACAAAATCATTTCCCCACCTCCTCATATTGTCAATTAAATCAACAAAGTAGAAAAAAATGCAACTGCATGTTACGCACAGCTCCTTTTATAAATCGTCTTCCCATTCCCCTATCAATTAAGGGACGGGTATGATGATGTGGTCCCTTATAAGTTTTGTCAGCGTGTGGTTCCACATCTTGCTATAAATGATTGAGTAGCGACACTGCAGCAAAGGATTTTACAGTGGTGAACGAAGTAAACAAATCGTGTACTAATGTAAATTATGTAAAATATTACTCCAGTAAAAGTGATCTCTTTAAAGTTTCACTTGATTTAAAGTAAAAAAAGAATTTGCCTTCAAATGTATTAAGTATCCAAAATACTATTGTTTATTATGGCTATAATTTTTCTCAGCTTAAGCCTTTTTTTGCACAACATGCCCCTGAGGCTCCAGTGACCACTGTTCCTGCCCCTCTCCCTCCGTGGATCTTCCCACTTCGTCCAGGCCTGCTTCTGGATAGTGTTCTCTTCAACTGGAGGCCACTCTGTGCAGCTTAGGAAAGTTTCTCATCAATGCCTTGGGTGGTTCCATGGAATTCCGGAGTAAGAACGGGAGTTTTGAAGATGGATTTGGACTGTAGTTAATGTCAACAGTCTCCTACACTGACTCAGGACTACTTTTCGCTTCTGATCATCATCACTGTACCCCGCAACATCGTATATCTGCTACAATTGGACATTCGGTGCAACCCAGATGAGGATGGGTTCCCTCTTTAATCTGGTTCCTCTCAAGGTTTCTTCCTTATGCCATCTCGGGGAGTTTTTCCTTGCCACAGTCGCAAACTTATACTTATAAAGAACATATTCACTTTTAATCACCACATTATCTGTGTGAAGCTGCTTTGAGACATTGTTCACTGTTAAAAGCGCTATACAAATAAAAATGAATTGAATTGAATTGAATTTCCTTCCCTCACGTCCATGTCTGTCATGTCAATGTTTGAGAACCTGTCAGAGACAGAGATAATTATCACACTGGCTGGCAGGTTCACTGCTGTCTGGGAGCGAGTGAAAAAACTTTACAATAAAAAAAACCCCCATAATATTATGCTTAACTTTCACACAAATCCACTTAAGTCAGATTAGCAAATGAATTCTTACCTGTAGGAAAGTGGATCTGCTGAGGTTGGTGTGAGGGCACTTGTTTCATTAGCCACACCTACACTGTGATCACACTCCTTTTCTGAGGTACAAGATTGCTCCTGGGAATTAAGCAAATACTGGTATAATTAAACCACACTCAGGCACACAAGCACACACACACACACACACACACACACACACACACACACACACACACACACACACACACACACACACACACATACACATGCACACAGTGTTCATTCTCACCTGCTGTAGATGAGTAGGAGACAACATGGATTCCGTGCTCTGTGTGGTGTGTGTATGGTTATTGTTGCATACGTGTGTGCAACCTGTGCAGCTATCATGTGTGTTTGGAATCAGTTGTGTGTGTTTCTCCAGTAGATGCAGTGTGAGCGTGTTGCACATGGTCTGCTCCTCCAGCATCCTCGGGCTCTCGGGGACACTACATATACACATTATAACACAGTATTAAACTAAACACGTGATCACTTCCTAATGAAAGGAATATTTAAAGATTAAAACACTTGATGAAATACGATTAGAGGAAAATCAACAATGACATCGTCTCAAAGCACCTTTTTTTTTAGATAATGCGTTATAGAATAATCAACTCTGGGTTGCTATCAGAAGCTCGTTACAACACCCTGTTAATTATTTCCCTACACCAGAATGCCCCCGAGTGTATTACAGTAGACACCTCATATTGCTGAGCATCGTGTACTTACCACGGAGATGGAAGCAAATCGTTCTGTAATTGGATCACAACTGCTCTTCACTTTATTAAAACCAGCTACCAAGAGACAGACTAGCATTATGGGTAATACAGAGATTCCAAGCTCCGATAAATCGACCAATAGTTTTTAAAATGGATACTGGATAAAAAAAAAACAATCATAATACGTTTATGTAAAACTGTACTGAAATGTATTACAAAAATATAATAAATTAAATTATATAATATATTATTTCATTATATAATTATAATTAGATTAATAATAATCTATAAATATAATATAGCGCTCTCTGTGCAGTGCACAGTCTCACATGTATCACGTGTCAGTGATTGGCCTCTAGAGGCCGCTCTAATAATGACAGCGGACCGGAAGCCGAGAAAACTATTAGTATGGATTTTTGCTGATGGCCGATAGGTCCATCAATCAACTATCGTGACAATTATTGGACAAAACCGAATAATTAATTGACAAAACTGATTAATCGGCCGACCTCTTTGGCCTTCAGCAGGTCACTTATCCATGTTGACTTCACTCGAAGGGTTTTGTTTATAAAACGCAAAACGCTCCCAATGTCTTTCTCTACTTAAAGCTGCCATTTGAAACCTGTCTTGACTGAATGCCATGTATTATATTAGATCAGAAAACAGAGAGAGTGTGTAGTAGCAGTGCTTAAGCTGGCAGGTGACTGTCTAAAACCTCTTTCACAAGAGGCTCCATTTGTCTCGACAGAATCAAAGACTGCAGCATCAGTATCAGAGCTCCAGGAACAGCCAAAAGAGGAACTAAGGAGTTTCAACAGGATCAATCATTCCAAGTGGAGAAAAACTCTTTTTGGTGTATTATGGGGGATATAACTCTTACCAATGACTCCTACAATCTTTTATGAAGACAGGCAGATTTTCAAAGAAGCAACAGATTAGATTCAAGATCATTATAAATGACCTTACCAACTTCAAATCTTGGCAACTTTTGTCTTTAAAACACACACACATGACACATTCAATCAATTCGTTTTTTTGTATTTTTTTCGAACTCACCGAAAAATACAAGGCCCGAACACTTTGGCCAAGTTCTCTGAGGTCATGTGATTCCACTGACTGTGGGTGGCGACTTGAGACAGGAAGTAAAGAAGGTATGACAGAAGGTTGTAATTGTCATCAGGGAGACGATGCAGGATTTCCTTCAGTGACTCAACCAGCTCCGTTCCCTCTTTAGCATCTGAGCATACACACACAGATTGTGAGTAATTATAAATAATAATAAGTGTAATTAACACCAATGGGCACCTGCTGCATTCACTTGCTGTGTGAGTTTGTAGCATGAGAATGCTGTGTGTGTATTTGCTGTATGAGACTTATACATGCTTATTTGCTGTAGGAGTCTGCTGAATGTGTGGGTGTATTAAATGCATGAGGATGATGAGATGATGAGGGTGTGTAAGTGTTTGTAATGTTTGTTGTAGGTGAATGCTGAGCGTGTATGATTATTTGCTGCAAATGTTTGCTTAGTGTGTGTGTGTGTGTGTGTGTGTGTGTGTGTGAGAGATGTTTGCTGTAGAAGAATGCTATGTGTGTGTATGCATATTTCCTGCATGTGTGTACCCTTGAAATCTGCTGTATGCATGTGCTGTGTATGTGTATTTGCTGCATGCGCTTGTTCTGTGTTTGCAATATGTGTGTGTGTGTGTGTGTATATATACCTTTTAGCGCTTGCTGCATGCACATACTGTGTATGTGTGGTATGAGTCCACCTGGAATTTCCCTGAGGTACAGCTTGAGCAGAGTGGCAACGGTTGGCACGTCCGCTCTCTCCAGATCCACACTCTCTCCACGGTCCAGACACTCACGCAATGTCTTGCAGCATTTTGCAGAGCCACACACCCTGAACACGCCAGTCTGTTGAAGACCTAGACATAGGAACACACACACAACACGAAGAGAAGTACATCAAGTCAACTTCATGGTATGCGTCTAAGTTTATTTCCACCTTTTCTTCACAGGCTACACTGGTAACTTCTACAGAATCTTCATGGAAAAACACGTTACCATATTTCTCTAAAAAATCCACCATGCTCTTGAGTACCAGAGGGACTCCATGCTGCAGACGCCCTTCTTCTCTCAAGTGCTGCAAAGATGCTCCGAAAAGAGCCGTAGTGTCTGTGTCCTGAGTTTGCTGCACACAAGTGTGCCGTTTCAGCCCTTTCTCCGACGCTGGATCCTGTTAGTGTTCAGCAACACATACAAAAACCGAAGGACAAGGATTGAAGGATTGACTCTTGTTTAGTGCAACCATATTTCATATACCAAGTGTCAAACGCAATCATAAGAGCAGCCCAGAATGAAACACATTCGGTCTATGTAAAGGGCCAATCACTATTAACATTTAATGAACAACAAGGCAGGATACAGAATAAAGTGCAAATAAAACAGTAAATCAAAACAGTGCACATTTGCCCGAGCGAGACGCTTGGCATCGACCGCAAATGAACAGAGTTCAGCGCTTAATGCAGCTATTCAGTGACCTGTAATAAGAGATATGAACATTACACCAGATGGTTACAGTTCACTGGATAGCTGTTTAGACCCAGAACCAGAGAGTGTCTGTGACCACACCAGGATCTATTTACCTCGACAAAATTAGAAACTGCAACATCAGTATCAGAGCACTGGGAACTAGGTTGGGTTTAAATCAGGGTCAACTGTCATTCATTCCGAGTTATATAGAGATATAACACATACCAGTGACTGTTAAACTACAGAACTCCTACAACACGTGTTTCGTCTTATTATATATGGCATAGAGGGGCAAATCAAAGGTGACCATGGGCCAACTTTGGGCTACGGACCTTAGTTTGGATAATTTAAAAAAATGATCTACCGATCGCAAAGGTAGTATTGGTAGTATGAATGCTATTCAAAACATTTTTCAGATGTTAGTCTATCATCTATCCTCCCTATAGCATTTGACACGCGATTGACATAGAGGCGAAAAGTCTAAGATCTATTCACTTCTAACACACGGGTCATCACGCATGCGCAGTCAGACTCGAGCTCAGTGACTGCACTTTTTTATGTCCAAATACTGCTCCACCATGACATGATGATCGTTTGGAAGTCTGCTTGAGGCTAGCTTCCAGCAGCTACTGTCTGAACTATGCAACCCTGACTGCAAGTCATCAGAGTAAGGTATTGATCATAAAGGTTGAATTGAATTGTACTTTGTAGGGTTCATGATCCATGAATCCGATTTGTAGTGCAAATGTACGTAAAAAAAAAAAAACTGCACTTCCTGTCATCGTTTTTTAACGACATTCTCACGATATGGATTATTTTGTATTTAATGTCTAGCTCTCTTAAAATGAAAAACTCCTGACAATTCCACATATCGAGGGAGTGAGTGAATGAAGGATGGAAATTAGGACATTTGTTAAAGTATGCTGAAATTGTTTCTATGTTTTTGTTTATTATTACCTGCCAAGGGACCGCGGATGAAAACTAACCATTGGCTAAATTTGGTTCAATGCATCAAATGGAAACATTTATGTTAAAATTGTACATAGTCCCTTTTCAAATTAAATTTAATACAAAGAAATTATATAATATCATTATTATTATATTAATATAAAACACACACACACGTATATACACATCTGCGCTTTAACAAATGCAGACTAGATAATTTAATGTTTCCATTTATTTCATTTTATTTTATCAATTTAATTTGGGCCAATTTAATCAGTTATTCAATTTAATCAACATAATAAAAGTATTGAATTCATTCTATTTATTAAATTATATATTTTATATTTTTTTATTTACAACAAGCTGTTGATGTTCACAAATGTTAATAATAATAAACTGCATTAATAAAAAACTTTACTGGAGGCTTTTTGACAATTTATATTATTTAACAACAAAATACAAATACATAGTTAATTAAATTAAATGAATTTTTAAGGAGATATTTACTCACAGACTGTGGAACGGAGGCACTTGTTCCCATTTCAGACTTTTTCCATCAAGTCTATTGGCTAGTCAGATAGCTAGCAAAGCCGGCACTGTCTACAACGATGTTTTATTATACATTTTATTTGACTGAAAGTACATTAAATATCGTGTATACATATATTTTGTATATAAATATAAAGCCAAACTGCAACATTACCTGTAGTTTTGCTCTTTAGAAAATTCTTCAGCTTCTCTGGCTTGTCGTTACTGCTGCTCTCAGGTGACCAAAACAATCCGTTGCTAGGGGGAACCACGTGGAGCACGGTTGTCATGGTTACAGGTGCGTTCCCGCTCGAATCCGCGTCGCGAGCGCCTTCACTTCCGGCTGCGAGGAGAGGCGCAAAATGGAGAACAATTAAACTTTTTTTGAACCCCCGTCTGCAAAACTTATAATAATAATAATAATAAAATAAAATCAATCACATCAAATGAAAAAATTATTTTGTCCATGTATTTCTTCCCTCTATAATCAATTTATAATTCCATCTGTCCAATTATTTCTTGATTTACATGGTGCGAAACATTGCAAGATATTATCATCAATTCTTTCATGAAGACCACTTCTGTCCAGACTTCTCACAGTAGATTGTCCACTGGTTTCCAACAGTTCTTTGCTGATGGTCAATCAGCATGAAAAAAAAAAAAACAAAACAATAGCAACCATTCCAGAAATTCTAATGACGTCTATTACAAACAGTGATTGACAATAACAAAGTAAATGTAATTTGTTACTGTACTTCTTCACATATCTGTACTTTGTTGAAGCATTTCCACTTAGTTTAACTTCACTTCATTTCAGAGTCAAATATCGTACTTTTTACTCAACTACATTTTGCGAAATCAGTCGATCCTTGTGCTAAAAATGATAATAGATGATATCAGCCATAATACATCATACTTAAGTACATTTGAAGGCAAATATTTGTGTATTTTTTTTTCAGGTTAAAGTTTAAGGGGAGCATTTACTTTTACTGAAGTAATATTTGACCTGCTGTATCTCTACTTTAACTCAAGTACGTGGTTTGTGTACTTCGTCCAACACTGATTACAAACCAGTTCTCAAACATTGAAACTGTTCCTAAATTGTTTCCACTATTTTTTTGTGTACATCATTAAATCATTATCTTTATACTCAAAGAACCAGTGTAGAAATGTGATGCTGTCCTACTGCTCCCTACTTGTGTCCTGAAGATCCCAACATGTGATTTACAAGTTGCCAAAAATTCCACCAACAGAAGTCAACAAACACTAGTCGAAACCCCTATGGTTAGACCATTACAATATCCATTTAAACCAATACAATTCCCATTTGAACCATTAAAACTATTACAAATCCTATGAGGATTTCTATTGTTTAATTTAATAATACTGGACACACACACAAAACAGCCTAGCCAATGTAGACAACCTAGCATGTTTTTGGGAGGTGACAGGAAATTAAAGATCTTGTAGGAAATTGGCAGAACAAATAAAACTCCAAACAGACACTAATCCAGATAAGGATAAAATCTGAAAGCATTGAGTTGCCAGGTTTGACTTTTAGTGCCAGCAGATGCTTGCACTAGCTCCAATCAATTGTTCTTGTAGTTCTTAGCATGACAGAATACTTTTTTTAAGTTCTACAAATACACTATATGGACAAAATGTGTGGACGCCTGACGATAAGTTTTGTATGACATTTGAACATACCATTCCACATTTAGCTACTATTTGCTGTTATAATAACCTCCAATCTTCTGGGAAGATGTTTCACTAAATTCCTGGAGTGTGCTTGTGGAGACTTATGCTTATTTATGTTAATAAGGATGAGAAAGCATGTGGTGCAGTCAGTGTTCCAACTCATCCCAAAGATGTTCACTGGGTTTGAGGTCAGAGCTCCACTCAAGATCTTCCACTCCAACCCATGTAAACCATATCTTCAAAGAGCTGGCTTTGTGCACATGCTGGAACAGGTTTACGTCTCCTAGTTGAAGAGAAATAAAAATATAATGCTACCACATCCAAAGACACCCTAAACATTTGTGTGCCTCCAAGAACCACTTATGGCTGGAAAAGTGAAGTGTCCTAATAATTTTCGCCTAAATACTGTTTACAATGTACATGTGTTAAACTATTTTCAACATCACAGTCAAGATCCAAAATCAGATCCAAGTATTAAAATGAAGTTTATTAGAGTCGATAGGTCTTTTAAACAACTTTTTTTATTAGTATTTTCATTCAAACAAATGAGAAAAACTACATTTTTTTCAAATAAACTTTGGTGACACATTTTCTTTAACATGATGTGCAGAATTTGTTTTTGATAACATACATTACATTCATTTTAATAGGTATTTAAAAAAAAGATACAATAAAGATAAAACATTTGTTTGGATTATTAATTATTTAATTTGGGGTGTTTGAGTTTCTTGATGTGTTTCAGTAAAAAGTATAAATAAAAGACTTGCTACAAGTTTGGCCGCAACATTCAGAATTGTTCAACTAAACACTTTTTCAATTTTTAGTCTAGAGACAACATACAAAATTAGACAAAAGAACAGTCTCTCAAAGCTTCATCCTGTAATGTGTGCATTCTGATGATTTCAGATTGCAGATAGTCTAGATGAATGTTTTTGTGAATTTGGTTAAAACAAATTCTAAAGAAATGCAAAACAGACAAATCAAATTATTTTTGGTCCATAACATTCAGGCACATTTCTTAAAATGTAATAAAATGATTTAATACATTATAAACTGTATTTATATATTTCAAAATAAATATACACCAATCAACCATAACATTAAAGCCACTGACAGATGAAGTGTAAAAAAAAAAAAACTGATGATCTTGTTTTAATGACACCTGTCAAAGGACTTGATTTATTCAGCAGCAAGTGAACATTCTTAAAACTTTTGGAAGCAGGAGAATGGGCATTTATAAAGATCTGAGCGACTTTAACAAGGACCAGATTGTGAAAGCTAGATGACTGGGTCAGAGCATCTCATAATATAATGTCTTGTATGTCTTGTATGTAAGGATTAATGCAAAAACTTCAACATGATGGACAAACACGTCTCATCCATGGAGCCACATTTTACAACTTAAAGTTTGGCAGCAGATTCAATTTAAAAGGTTGTCTTGTGCCAAATACCACAAGACACCTTCAAAAGTCTTGTGCAGTCCAAGCCTTGAAGAATCAGAGATGTTTTGGTAGCACAAAAGGAGCAAAACTATTCAAGGCAGTTGGTTTTATTGTTATGGCTGATTAGCATGTACTGCACAGTATATTATATATGGAGTTTTTGCAGGTATACACTACAAATTTAAAAACATTAATAACCCCTGGAAAACCCCATATAACCATACAACTGAAATGTTTTTGAAGGACAAGTACCATTATTTACTATCCTTTAGATCATAACAAACCTTTCATTTGAACATTTCTAAAATAACTTTTGATTGATATTAATATATTGTGTCCTTCATCCAAAAGCTTTGGTTTAACAATGAAGAAAAGAGTAAAGGGGAACCAGTAAGAGGGGAAGAACGAAATTTGCTGTGAAAAAGAGAAGAACGAAATTTGCTGTGAAATGTGAGTCCAAAATTGTCATTTCTGCTTTTATAGTAGGGTACAAAAGTTTACAAAATATATACAGTATATTTTTAATTTAGTCAGTAATTAAAGTAGAAAACTGTACCTAGATTATACCTAGTGTTTAAGAAAGTATCAGTTAAAACTGAAACACACAAAAAATTGAAATAAAACTATTCACCTTTGTTTATGTTATTTGTTCATAACACAGGGATATGAATGTAATTTCTAAGCAAGTAACACTGTACCATTCACTCATAAGTTCTCCTGTACAGTGCATCTGGAAAGTATTCACAGCACTTTTTCCACATTTTGTTATGTTACAGCCTTATTCCAAAATGGATTTAATTAATAATTTTCCTCAAAATTCTACAAACAATACCGCATAATGATAATGTGAAAGAAGTTTGTCTAAAATCTTTGCAAATTTATAACAAATATAAAAAAAAAAAATCACATGTACATGAGTATTCACAGCCTTTGAATAACAATAAAACTTGAGCTCAGGTGCATCCAGTTTAAACTGGTCATCCTTGAGATGTTTCTGCAACTTGATTGGAGTCCACTTGTGGTAAATTCAGTTGATTGGACATGATTTTGACAACATACACCTGTGTATATAAGGTCCCACAGTTATAAAAAGCATACAACTGTGTATATAAGGTCCCACAGTTAACAGTGCATGTCAAAGCACAAACCATGAAATCCAAGGAATTGTCTGTAGACCTCTGAGACAGGATTGTATCGAGGCACAGATCTGGGGAAAGATACAGAAAAATGTCTGCAGCATTAAAGGTCCCAGTGAGCACAGTGGCCTCCATCATCCACAAAGGGAAGAAGTTTGGAAACATCAGGACACTTCAGAGTCACCTGAAGGAAACAAAATTCTCTTGTCTGGTGAAACAAAGATTGAACTCTTTGGCAAAGCGTCATGTTTAAAGGAAACCAGGCACCGCTCATCACCTGGCCAGTACCATCTTTACAGTAAAGCATGGTGGTGGCGGTATCATGTTGTGGGGATGTTTTCAGCAGCAGGAACTGGGAGACTAGTCAGGATCAAAATGAATACTCAAAAAGAATTGATGCTGTAATTGGTGCCAAAGGTGCTTCAGCAAAGTATAGAGCAAAGGCTGTGACTACTTATTTACATGTAATTTTTTTTTATTTCGTTTTTTATTTGTATAAATTTGGAGAGATTTTGAACACACTATTTTCATGTTGCTATTATGGGGTAGTGTTTGTGAAATTTAGAGGAAAATAAGGAATTTCATCCATTTTGAAATAAGGCTATAACATAACAAAATGTGGAAAACCTGTTGTGCTGTGAATACTTTCCAGATGCACTGTATGTTGGATGAGGGCAAATTAGAGTTCCTGTACCTTTCTCATAATACCTATTATGAGTCCCTGGAACTGATGGTGGGGCTGGTTTGCAAATCTCACTCTCATGCAATTTTTTCCAAACCAGGAATTTTGGCTAATCTTCTTTTCTCCCATTTAAATGTTGACCAACCTTCAAAGGAATTCTTGTCAGTCCTGACCACTCCCAAAAGAATTCTGAGCAATCCTGACCATTTTCAAAGAATTCTCACAAATTGCACTTGCTCCCAGTGAAATTTTGACCAATCCAATCCAGTTCCAATAGAATTCTGATCCACCCTGGCTGCCCTGAGAAAAATTCAGACCAATTCCAGAAACTAAACCTGACTATATAAAAAATAAATCAATAAAAAATAATAATAATAAAGTAATAATAATAATAATAATAATAATAATAATAAGTATTATATAATAATAATAAAAAAAAAAAAATAATAATAATAATAATAATAATAATAATAATAATAATAATAATTGTTCAATCCTTGCCATAACCAAAAACTGACAAATGATTTAATTGGTTCTGGCTGAATCCCAGTGCCAATCCTTAACATCGAAAATACATCAAATGATTTTACAGAAATTTGTTACATAATATTCATAAAGATATTTAAAAATCAAACATGACAACTATTATAAAATTATTAAGAAATCTAAAACCACAAACTTTCTGTCCATAAAAAATCAAGAATGAATGTATAAAAGAAAGACAGAATAAATGATAAAACCTAGAGGCATCTGTTAGGTTAATTGAAAAGGTTGGATCGGCATCGTATGGCAGCTGAAGGAAAATTTCTCTCATTTTTTTTCAAACCAGTGCAGCAAATAAAAAGACAAGACAAAGTATTTGTTTCTGCCCTATTACTTCACATTTGTCAACTAAATAAATACAGCTCATCTAAAGTAGCTTTCTGGAGTTCTGCAACAAAATAGTCTTAAAATTCAGGTTCACAGTGAAGAAAAAAAGGTAGCAAGGCTAATTTATCTGTCCCAAACCAATATTAGTGCACTAAATACTAAAATGTATATATAAACTATACATTAGTGTAGGAGTATGTGATTTGAGACATAGACTTTGCCTTTACATGCTACCATTTGGTTCCATGCTTCAGTTTTTAATCACAACTTCAAACTCTAGGAATGACAAGCTAATTCTTTTTATCAATGGTGTGTCTCATAGCCATTATCTGGTGTACTTGCAGGCACTGCTAAAGATGGAAGGCAATGGGAGGCCACTAGATCTTCTTCACTGACATGTTCTAGTTCAGAAGTCACTCGGTTACATACTGAGGGGTTTTTGAGTTCCTGGACAATGTCATCATTAAGATCAGCCAAAGCATTCTTCTTGTTCTTGTTAACTGGATTTTTGCAGAGCGAGGCTGTAATGAAGGGAACAGCGCCACCCACCAGCAAACAGCACCCGGTAAAGTAGAACGGGAGATCATACGACTGCGTCCAATCAAAGAATAAACCTATGATGGAGAACAGAGAGGATAAATATGTGAACTCAACCCAATAACAGCACATATCATTTTCAAATTTCTACATTTACTACCAATTCTATACAATCATTTACAAGAGCTATCAAAAGCCATCAAGAGCTATCTAGATTTTCTATAAAATGAAAGTAACATGCAAGTGTTAGTGTGTTTGAAATGTATATAATAATCTGGATACGCTTGTCCTTGCTCCATTCTCATATCTAAGATGAAAAATAACCTTGAGTAACTTTGTTAGGTCGATGAATGATATTTTATAATATTGTGACAAACCAAACAGCTAAACCAAGTTAGTCCATTGTAACTAGTTTGCCCATTTAGGGTTTTCCACTAACTGCATTTTAGCTAACTTGATGTCCAGAATAATCAAAGAAAAACAAGTCTCAGGGTCTTCCTGTTTTCAATTAACATCTACAAAGCCTGCAAAAGTTTGAACATTATGTTATGGTTTTTGAGACACATGCATGTTTCTTTAGTTTATATTTACCAAACTAGGTAAAAGGCAAAAACACACAATTAGTGGACAGTGAATAATTGGAGGAAAATTATGTGGACACATGAGTCCAAATTTGACATTTTTTGCTCTAACATAAGAACTTATGCAAGATGGAGAACAGAAGAGAAGATGCTAGCAGACTGCCTCACCCCCACAGTCAAACATGGAGTTGAAAACTTAATGGTTTGGGGTTGTTTTCGAGCAGGGAAGGTTGGAGACTTATTTCAGAAGAAAGGAATATAGAACCAACATGGCTACCATTCCATACCTCAACTCATGCCATGCAATTTCCTCTCGACTTCACCATGCTGTACAACAATTCAATGACCAGAAGCATAGGTTGAAGCTCTGTAAGCGTTATTTAGAGAGCATACAGTCAGCTGGAGTGTTATCTATCATGAAATGGCCTTCCCAGTCAACACACCTAAATCCTATTGATTTGCCTTGAGATTAAGTGGATCAAAAATTAGAAAGAAATATCCAACTAGTGAAAAACATCTTTGGCAAGTTTTACAAGAGACATGGTAAAGTATTTCAGCTGATTGTTTGGAGAAACTTCCATTTGTCAATTAAAATAAAGTGTAATGTCTCTACATTGATATATTTGTTTGGACAATGTAAATCTTCATATCCTTCATAATCCTTTACATTACCTAGTTTGTTGCATACAAACAAAAAGAATATGCATTTGGGTCTCAGAAACACTAAAAGGCCTTTACAAATAATTGACAGGCACGGTATGTATTTGCCATTTTTTTATTAGTAATGTATACACTGACCAGGTATAACTTATTAATATAATAATACCTAATATTAAGTTGCTCCACCTTTTGCTGCCAAAACAGTCCTGAACTGTCAAGCATTAACAGAATTAACTTAATCAATTTGAGCTACAAAAGCTCGTCTGCTGAATCGGACCACACCGGCCAGCCTTCGCTCCCCAACCTTCATCAACAACCCTGTCGCCGGTTCACCACTGTTCCTTCCTTTGACCATATTTGATAGACACTGACCAATGCGGACCGGGAACATCCCACAGGAGTTGCAGTTTTGAGATGTTCTGACCCAGTCGTCCAGCCATCACCATTTGATCCTTGTCAAACTCGCTCAAATCCTTACGCTCGCCCATTTTCAAAGAAGTTGAAGTAAAAAGTAGCCATTACTACAACCTGCTTTAGTGTCATGCTGGTAAGTGGACCTCACATCATAATATTATTAGGGCTGTCAATCGATTAAAATATTTAATTGCAACTCAATCGTACATTTCTATCGTTGCTAAATGTAACTTAAATTAATACTTTTCAAGTTTTTAATTAACTAATTATAACAGATGTTCTAAATATATACATTTCTTTTAAAATCTCTCTCTTTGTTATTCATTATTTTATATTTATTTAATTATTTTACACGCTGGAAATCATTCTTTTATTATTCATTTCTTTTGAGATGTAATGTTACTATAGTTAAATAGTATGTTCATTTGTTTGGTGGTTGTTTTAAGGAGAGGTCAATGCTGAAATTGTCTGGGAAGGCCACGGACCGAAGTTTCTTTATTAATTGGTTACTTTTATTCGTTCCGAATAAAAAGTGCCCAGAGGAGTCTTTGTTGTCGGTCTGGTTCATTCACCGACACAACGCAGAGAAAGAAAGAAATGCACACTGCATTCATCTGAAAACAGTGCACAATTAGATGAAATAACGAGCCTGGTTTGAAATTGTAAGAAGTAGAAATGACAGATATTTGTGTAAACATGTAATGAGTAAAAGTAAAAGGTTGTCCGAAATATAAATATTAAAGTTAAGTGCAGTAGCAAAGTATTTGTACTTCGTTACTTCCCACCTCTGATGTGTATATATGTGGAATTTCATCCAGGGTGTATTCCATGTGCCTTATTGTTAATCCTGAGCAGTAAAAGCCTGTCTCTTATCGATCGTCTCCTCTATCATAAGAAAGATAAGTGTCTAGGTTGTGAATTAGTACATGTGTGTTTGAGTTGTTCTACTTCACACCTACGACCGGAGGTCCCAGAATGATCCCAAAGCCACCGGAGCACATAAGGAGCCCGTGTGCTTGGCCGAGGCGTTCAATGCCCACAATGCGTGTGGTGACGTAGGACGTGATCGACCAGTTACCTGAGAAGAAGCCAATGACAGCTGAGATCACCTGAAGCCCAGCATAACTCTTCCACATGGGCACTACTAGCAAAGCGGTGCCCATCGCAGCTACCGTCATGGCATAGAGTTGCAAGCTGTTCACCCAGTGCACATCTGCCAACATACCCAGTGCCAGCTTACCCACTACTGTTGCAGCAGCTGTGATCGAGACAAGAGGGATGGGTGTCACATGATCGAGGAGGCCCTCGCTCTGAGCCACATCCTCCATGAAGAGCACGGGTGGGATTGCACCCAGGCTGTATAGGAAAAATGAGACGCAGAGTGACACAAACGAGGGCTCCCGCAAGCACTCACGCATGCCATGCATGTACTCGGGGTGAGGCTGGAGGTGCTTTTTGATGATGCATACCAGCGTCTGATGCTCCACTAAGGGTTCCGTAACAAGTTCTTTGTCATAGAGAGATTCGTCTGCACACTTCAGTGCAGCCTTCTGTCTGATGTAGTATCCAGGAAGGTTTAAAGGTCGCATAGGTCCAGCACAAGCGATCAGGTTTAGTGCCAGAGCACCAACAATGAGTAGACACCCTTCTAATCCGTAATGACCAATCAGCTTGTTCTGCATTGAGGCATACATAAAGCCACCTATGCTGGTTCCTGAAAATGACACACACACACACACACACACACACACACACACACACACACACACACACACACACACACACACAATTATAGCACAACACGTTCTAAAATTTGCATGTTTTTAATGTCTAAAAGACATTTCTAAAGTCACTAGCATGGGTCACAAAACCAGCAGCCAGAGTTACCACATGACAATCCATTATCTAAGGAAACCATGTCACATTTAAACACAAAAAGTAGGACATAGGAGAAAAAAAAGGGAGAATAATATTCGCTTAAAATTTGAAACCCAAATCTGTTCCAGCATGGCGATGCCCCTGTGCACAAAGCCTGCTCCATGAAGATATGCTTTACATTGTTTGGAGAGGAAAATCTTGAGTGGCCTGCTATAGAGGTCAGAGCTCGATAGCAGGCCACTCAAGACATATTCCTGGGTACCTACATTACAGTATATTGGCAAAGGTTTGCGGACTCCTGGTCATAAGTATGGTGCATAAGTATGTGCTTTTTGAGCATTGCATTCCAAATGTAGTCACAATTTGCTTTTATAATTCCCTTCACTCTTGTGGGAAGAAATTAGAAAAGCAAATTAAGACTATATTTTGAATGCAATGCTTAAAAAAGCACATACTTCTGGGAAGAGTAAATCGAATTATAAAAGCAAATTGGGACCAAATTGTGGAATGCAATGCTGAAAAAGCACATACTTATGCACCATACTCATGACCAGGTGTCCGCAAACTTTTGACAACATAGTGTAGATACCCAGGAATAGACAGGATTTTTTTTAAAGCAATCTTGTAGCATTCTGCATAGTAAAAAAATAGCAAATAAGTGTATAACACCTTGAAAAAGTTCTCATAGCCCCTGAAGTCGAAAATCTTTTTTCTAAAAAGATTCCTCTGAGATTTTAATCTGGGAAGCTGAAACTGCTGATGCTACTGGATAAAACCACTTACTGGAAGGCGGAACAGACGCCACCTAGAGCTATTCTCTCTTTCCTCCAGGTCAAATAGCACTAAACTCAACTGTTTTTGAGGCAAAAGTTCAGCATGTAGCTTACAAAAAACTGACTGTATTTGTGGTGGTCTTTGATATTGCATAGGATTCAAAGGTATTATGGCGTAAAGGCATATTCTATTGTCTTTGACTATTCCAGAAATATGTGAAATATTATTAGAGTTAAAAAAAAATACACAGGTAAGTTTAACACTTTCGGAAATCTGTTATAAATTTCCACAAACATAGAAATGTGGCTGAATTACAGCAATTGGTGTGACAAAAAAATGGTTGAGGACAATTAGATATAGATGCAACCAAGGATCAGGGATATGCCTAAGGCAGGGGTGGAAGAATATAGATGTTTTAGTAATATGGATAATATATCATAGATATGATAAGATATAAGATATGAGATGAGATCAAATAAAATACGATATTTATTAATCGCAAAAGAATTCTTTTGAAAGACACTGTTTCATATTAGACCTATTGTATCTTTGTTCCTGGTGTTCAGCTGTTCTTTTGCCAACAGTTCAGCCTGTACTACATTGTGTGGTGGAAATTACATAGGATTCACAGGTAGTAGGATGTAAACACATTAATATTTAAAATATTATTTGAGCTACAGAATACAATAAGTAAATTTAACACATTCTGAATATGAGCAACTTCATCTAATATTTTTAATTGGATTATTACAAATAAATTATAAGATAATTAATTCTGTTTTGCATGTATTTATTTTTATTTTTTTTAGATGACCACACCTACCGATGTCAGGCATTAACACAAACAATACAATCCAGAAGCACTACATTTAAATAACTATATTCAAGACATTTTCACTTCCTATGTTGCCATTCTTGTAGTGCACTAAACAATCTGTGCCAAAATCCCAAGCCTGAAACTCTTGGATTTCTTAAGTTGTGGTCTTTTTCCAAATATTTTATTGGTTCAACTCTAAATGTTTGAAAATATCTGTATAATATCAGGAAAACTATTACCTGTAGTAACAATGCCCAGGGCAAGACCACGCCTCTTATCGAAATACTGACACGTGACAGTCAATGTTGCTGCATAGACGAGCCCACAGCCCAGACCTGTAAACAGACACAAACACTCAGGTAGAAAATCAGCCAGTGCATGCGTACACTCACCATCCACTCTATTAGGACCACCTTTATTCCTACATTTATCCAGTTGTCTGATGAGCCAATCAAGTGGAAGCAGCAAAAATCCAAATCTGTATAAGTGTGATCTCTGTGACATTTACTATGGCATGTTTGGGTCCAGGTCGGCTGGTTTGGGTTTTTCAGAAAGTGGAATTTTCCCAGTACGAAAGTCTCTAGATTTTACACAGAAAAAAAAACAAAAAAACACCCTGTGGATGGACGCTGCAGATTAAAACACCTTGTTGGTTTGAGAGAAGTCTGAGATTGTGTTAGTGAAATATGAGATGAGTCTCACCCACAACGATTCCATAGCTGAAGATGAGGAAGATGATGTTGGGAGCGAAGGCACTAAGCATTAAACCTCCGGCCACCATTACACCACTGAAGATGGTCACGGGCCGGGCGCCAAAATTATCCACACACGCACTGCACAAAGGGCCTGCACAAAGAGGAAAAAATAGTGTGAGAGAGAGAGAGAGAGACAGAGAGAGAGAGAAGGACAGAGAGACAGTGAGAAAGAGACAAAAAGAGACTGAGACACAAACAGCGAGACAGAGAGAAACAGATTGAGACAGAAAGAGAGACAAGAAGACAACAGTCGCTTTTATGTTGGCTCGTATCGTTCTGCTCGTCACTGAATAAGTCAAACTGCGAATTATTTAGTATATACTTCTGTGTGTGACGATGGGACATTTAGCAATACATGTTGTTGATGACATTTGATTAGTACTGAGGTGGTATGGGCACACATTGAATGACAGCAACACACACACACAAAACACTTCTCTAGCCATGTTGGAATGCAAACAGCTCTGATGGAAATAAACCTGACACTGTGACATCCACCGTACCTAACGTGCACACACACACACACACACACACACACACACACACACAAATATTTATCTATCAGCAGATGATAGATAGATAGATAGATAGATAGATAGATAGATAGATAGATAGATAGATAGATAGATGGATAGATGGATAGATAGATAGATGATGGGGTATAAACTGAACTGTACATTTGTTCAACATTGTTGTACATTTTATTTTATAGTATTTTTTAAACCCTTTATTTCCCCTGCATGAAACACAGTAAGTAGTAAGTCTGGCATAGTACAACACTGTGTGTGTGTGTGTGTGTGTGTGTGTGTGTGTGTGTGTGTGTGTGCACGGCTGAGTGCAGAGCTCCATTTGCCAGCAAAAGAGATCAGTTAACAATGGTTCAATTAACAGATTTTTTCTATCATCCTGATCTTCATCTCCATGTGTGATGACAAAGCGAGTCACTTTGAACTACTACAGCTGTTCTAGAAAACTCTCAGATTTGTGGTATTCATGCAAAAAGCACACGATGACATTAAACACATGGCTCCCGTGTGGTGAGTGTACTCACTGGTGATGAGCCCAACCCCCAGGACAGTGGAGCCGACCCAGGCGGTGGTGCTCTTGCCCTCATGGAATGTGCTGAGCCACTCAGGGTAAATAACTCCCACTGACTGGGGAGAACCAAACGCCAGCAGCTGAGCCATGAAGGAGCTGAAGACAACAGACCAAGGGCCGTCCTGAGAGAGATCCTTCATCTCAGCAGCCATTACACACTTCTGACGCACACACACACAGCTGAGGAGAGAGGGATAGACAGACAGAAAACTAGATATAAGATGGTAGAGAAAAAGAGGCAGACACATAGATAGATAGATAGATAGATAGATAGATAGATAGATAGATAGATAGATAGATAGATAGATGATAGATAGATAGATAGATAGATAGATAGATAGATAGATAGATAGATAGATAGACAGACAGACAGACAGACAGACAGACAGACAGACAGACAGAGCCAGGTGTGAAAAGGGATGCACAAAAACAGATAGAGACATCTGTGGGAAAGGGGGAAGGCAGACAGACAAACAAACAGAAAGAGAGAGAGAGAAAGAGAGAGAGAGAGCAAGAGAGAGAGACGATAGATAGATAGATAGATAGATAGATAGATAGATAGATAGATAGATAGATAGATAGATAGATAGATAGATAGATAGATAGATAGAGCAGTATAAACTGAACTGTACTTTTGTAAGTCATTGATTAATGAAGTTACTCACCGTGAGCACGAGTTTTGTGTGACCACACCTCTGAAGAGTCTCACTGAAGTGTGGGAGAGGGGGAAGATAGATAGAGAGTAAGAATGAGAGAGAGAGAGAGAGAGAGAGAGAGAGAGAGAGAGAGAGAGTTACATCCCTGAACTCCCTGCTGGGTTTTCTTGGGGCTCGGGTTCTCCTTTTCACATTCACTACCTACAATGAGACAGGTTGAAAGTTTTCACACACACACACACACACACACGCACGCACACACACACACACACACACACACACAAGAAATAAAATATGGCTACAGGATGCTTTAGAGGAATCTGTCAATTAAATTATATTCACTTGTATTTGTAGTTTATTTATTTATTTAATTTTTTACAATGGACATTGTCTCAAAGCAGTTTTTCATACATAAAGAAGTTATACAATATAAACGTGTAAGGTTGGGGCCTATAAGCTTGTCTCTTATGATTGAACCAGTGCTCAAAAAGGACATTAAATTAAACTGGGGAATCTTAAATGCGTTTATGTCAAATATTTCTCTTCATGTCTGGTATCAATCAAATCTCTATTTCATAATAAACAGCGAGATTACATTAAAAATATCATATCATTTTAGAGAACTACATTTACAACAGATGCAACAGATAACTACACCCATATTTACATTCTCTGACCCCTCTGGTCTGCACAGGAGACCTCTTTTCTGGTTTCTCACCAAGTAACTTAATTTACATTTAGCACTCATTGTGTTGCTTCCACTTTGCTATATAAATGTAAATGAGGCTATTATACGGTACCCAAAAGCATCAGGATAGGATTATTTACCAGAAGCTCTTGCGACCATCTGGCATTATATGTCTGAGATATTGACTTTTAAAATGTGTTTTGTTTTTTATTAGGTGTAAGTGTATGCATTTAACCTTTTGTAGTAAAGTACATTTACATTTATGGCATTCGGACTGTTAAGCCCTTCAGAGTGTAGTGAAAACTGACCAACGAATCATTGGCACTCAGCTACCCATCTTGGAGGAAGGTAGCTGAGGGGCATCATCAAAGATACCTCACCCCAATCATGGACTATTCACTCTTCTCCCATTGCGCAGACACTACAGGTGCCTCTAAATCACACAAACAGACTAAAGAATATTTTTTTTCTTGTGGCTGTTACTGCACGAACAGCTGATCATCATTTCTGTTTTTTTTTCTTTTGCACCATCCATAACTTATCACCACACTACTGTATATTATACATATATATATATATACAGTGGAACCCGCTTATCTCGACCTCGGTTATCTCGACAACCCTATTAAGTCGACGTTTTTGAAGTGGAACCGCCAAATTCTCGCTTGTCTTAGCATTTTTTATCGGTTATGTCGATTCTTTTATGTCGCCGAACCCTGATATCTCGAGCACAAGGGGGGAAAAATTTGCCATTTAACATTGGTTATCTCGGTGCAGCCGCAGAAGAACTCATGAAGTGGCGGAAAAATCAAGGCTTACAGCTGCTACAGGTGTTGTATTGTATACTGGTGAATCTCTGCTGTTAGTTAGTGCACATATGCCTTTTGTTGTTAAATGTTATGCGATGAACGGAGGCGCGGAACTTGGGATGAGCAGCAAAGCATAGAATGAACACCGGCAGGATCGGGGAATCGCGGTGCGCTTTGGGAAGAAAAGAGCAGCCGTTGAGAGAGTGCCGGTGGGAAGGCACGTACCGGGATACGCATGCGCGATAACAACGACCGCCGTGAACCAACATATACCAACAATAACGGACAGTGAGAGTGTGGAAGTTTAAATAGGAGCTGGTGATGATGCTAAACGAGCACCATATGTGCGCGATTGAAGCGGATCTTCAGAGAAAGCGGCTGAGAAAGCACCTGACACGCCGAAGGGGGCCGAAGGGGGCGTGGCAGGTGGAGTCCTGACAGATAAACATGTACTGTATGTATTTTTATAGCATGCCTTCATCAAACAAATCGCGGCAACGCTGTTGTGTAAAAAACCCTTCAAAAACACGTGCATGCACATTCTTATTTAATATAATAAGTATAACATTTATATTTGTACATAACTATATCATGTCATGTGAGCATGTCATCTCCAGACATCTATGCACAATCTGTGCACAGTATATTGTATATTTCTTTATATTATTACCTACTGCACCTTCTGTACATTATTCACCCTCATCCCTCTATATATGGACCCCATACCCTTATTTAACCACTGCTATTTATTTATTATAATTAGGCCACTTATGCACTTCTGGTTAGATGCTAACTGCATTTCATTGGCTCTGTACATGTACCTTGCACAATGACAATAAAGTTGAATCTAATCTTATCTATCAGACACCCTTTTTCAGAGTGACGTACAAAAGTACTTTGAGTCTCTATCCATGAATAAGAACTTTGTTCCAGGTTTGGCAGCTTATTGTGGTTGGGATTTAAACTTATGACCTTTGGATCCAAAGTGTATAAATGTTTGTTATTAAATTAAGGCATGCATGTTGTTTTCTTTTTTTTTGCCATATAAGGGAGTAGAGGAGTAAAATAATACTTTATATTTAATCCCTACGTATGAAAATAATCAACTATAAGCACTGTCCTATAGTAGAAACCCTGTGAAATTAGATTAGTCCAATATTGAGGTTCAAATCCAAAGCATTCAGGAACATTTTGTGAACTTTAACTTTTTTTTTCAGACGCATCTTGGAGGCCACACACACACACACACACACACACACACACACACACACACACACACACACACACACACACACACCACACTAGTGGGCGTCAATTTAAATCACCCACCCTGCATTGTTATTTCCCTCTGTCAGCATGAAGCTTCTGTTTCTCAAGACAAGATGTGCTTACCAATCTCAGGTTCCAGAGGATGAGGATATCCCGGGTTAACAAAACACACACACACACACACACACACACACACACACACACACACACACACACACACACACACACACAGGCTCATTCACTCCTCCTTATCACAAACACACCCATTCTCAGCCGTATATCTCTCAGGAGGGATGAACCACCCTTGTCTCAAAATATTTCTCACTAACATTCACACAGACACACACAAACAGACACACACACAGAGACACACAACACTACATCAATCTTTGCAAGAAAGCATTTACTCCCTCCACAGCCTCGTCCCAGTCAGGACGGGTTTAAACCGGACAGAACCAGGTGAGGCGAAAAGTTCTCAGAGCTGCTTAATGACCAGAGCTACAGGAGGGGATTAATACACAGCTCAAGGAGTGAGAGTAAGTGTGTGTGTGTGTGTGTGTGTGTGTGTGTGTGTGTGTGTGTGTGTGTGTGTGTGTGTGTGTGAAACTAGGTGGGAAGAGGATGTTTGGCTCGTTGACTGAAGAGGACTGAGCTCTGTGAGAAAAGCAGTAGAGGTCGTCTAAGAGGGCAACACAGCACGGCTCCTGGGCGAGGGACGTGATTGGATGACCATTTTATAGATACCGCAGATTATATTCAACACCTTATTTATACACGATTAGCGAGGTGGTATATTCTGAAACATGTATGAGCAGTAAACGTGTTGTTGTGAAGAATTGAAATGTTACACTGTATTCTCTATAAAGAAAACATGTAAGTGTACTGTTACAACTTATAAAGACCTCCTGTACAATTCAACTTTGTGGGATCAGTTTGATGAGGAACTACACAGGCTTGTATGATGGTCTGGTGTCCACAAACATTTGGCCATATAGTGCATCCTCAACATTATAGTATCTTGAAGTATTGAAGGAAGATAGAGACAAAAGGAGCAAATGGATCATATTTAATTTAAAGGAAAACAACCTCCATCACCCTTTTAAACCATATAAATGTTTTTTAAATGAATCCACATGCATATCTTTAAATAGGTTTATGTAGCAGAAACACTGTGTGAAGCAATTTCTTTCATATCTCATCTTATTTTCTTTTCTCCTATTTTATATTTATAATCCTTTTTATCAAATGCACACATTTCCAAACAGCCGATCAGATTTTACTGCAACTTGTATTCTGTATGTAACTATGTTTGTAAAAAATCTTGAATTGAGTGCTGGACATGGTAAAGCACATTTGACTTGCATCAAGATCACAAACTAAACTAAACTAAACTAAATCAGGGGTCTCCAATCTTTTCCAGAAAGAGCCAGTGTGGGTGCAGGTTTTCATTCCAACCAATCAATGGTCACACCTGATAGTCATTGAAAATGAAGATCATTAGATTTGAACAGGTAGAATGTGGTGTGGACTTGCTTGGTTAGAATAAAAACCTGCACCCACACTGGCCCTTTCTGGAAAGGATTGGAGACCCCTGCAGTAAATCATACCTCTGAGCAGTAACAGGTTATGCATTTCACATCCAGGCCTTCAGTGGTGCTCTTCCTGACTCAATTCACCTCTTAATACCGCTATTAAGACGTCACTGCTATAGAAACCATTAATATTATAGAGGAACGCAGTATAACAGAGCGCTGCATCACAGACGGTAATCTCATCCAGTGGGAATGAATAGCAAGAAACTCAATAAGCACAATTCATCAAGTCACCTTTCACTGCAGCCACAGCTTTGCCACCCACATCTCTAGCAGATGCATCAATATTAACCTCATGAAATGCTTTTTTGTGAAAAAGCGTAACAACTGTATTGAACTGTTTTTGAACTGAACCCGACCTTTCTTCACGATGTCCAGCTTTTCTCGAAAGGTCCGTCTCGTAAGTGTATCTGCGAACAAAGAAATTGCTTCTCCTCCATCAGCCGTTAAGCAATAAAAAAAACAGATATTAAATCCACACCATTATATTTGAGCTTGTTTAGTTTGTGACGGATGTGGGTTGCGAACTCTTGACTAGCGTGCTCTCTGACCATCCGATCAAAGGACATGAAAATGCTGACGTTTGCAGCTTGCAAGGGGGCCTTGGAGTGGGAAACATAGAAACAGAGTTTACGGTAATAAAGCCTATAGTTCTCACAGTGCTGGACTTATAGCAATACATGATGTAATGGCTGAAATCTGATTGGATAGAAACTCTAACTGAACCTTACATCATGAAAAGCTATGAAATAAAGAGAATAAACGATTGGGAATACTTTTAAACATATTCATGGCCAAAAATATATAAAAACATAAGTCAGTGATTCTGGAAGCAGAAAAGGCCTTGCCGGCCCTGACGGGTGCCACTGCTTCTGAATAATTTGTCAGAGCCAATACAATCTAGAACAGGGGTCACCAACCTTTTTGAAACTGAGAACTACTTCTTGGATACTGATTAATGTGAAGGGCTACCAGTTAGATACACACTTCTAAAATAACAAATTTGCTCAGTTTACCTTTAATTATATGTTATTATATGTTATTATTAATAATTAATGATATTCATCTATGTGAAGACACTGATCATGTTAATGATTTCTCACAATAATTATTAACAATGATTTAACAAGTTAGGAAACAGATGCAGCTCACTGGGAAGTGGCGTTATGGTGAGCTATTTTTTAAAAAAGGCCCGCGGGAGACTCATGTGGTCCTTGCGGGCACCATGTTGGTGACCCCTGATCTAGAAGCTTATAGGAGATGGTGGAAAAGGAAAGAGAATTTTCCTTGTCACATGTATATTACAGAACAGTGAAATTCTTTCTTTGCATATTCCAGCTTGTTAGGAAGTTGGAGTCAGTATGCAGTGTCAGCCATGATCGAGGAACTTACTCAAGAACCCAACAGTGGCAACCCGCCGATGCTGGGGCTTAAACCTCCGATCTTCCAATTAGTAGACCAAAGTTTCAAACATTAAGCTTCCACTTCTTGTCAAAGAAAAGTGGAGAAAATGGAGAACACAGACAGAGGTGCAACTCTATACCCAGACAGGAAATGAAGCTCAGGATCGAACCTGGAAATGGAGAGCTTAATGATGCATGCAAAAGAAACTGTTTAACTTCAGCACTAGGAGGCCAAGATAAAGCTGCAGAAGATGATATATATATATATATATATATATAAAATTATTATTTTTACATTTATTTTGTTTATATTTTTGGGGCTGTCAACCAATTAAAATATTGAATTATAGAATTGTGATTACTCTCATGATTGTCATGACTAAATTCATAATTAATTGCACCCTAATCACACATTACCTCGTCATAAAATTACCTTAAATTAATACTAAGCTTTTAATACCTTAATAAACATGTACAAATATGGATGTTTATGCAAACGTATGTTTACCATTAGTGAAACCAAACATTCAAAAAAATGAGTAACGAAGGGACGTCATAAATAAATGTGTTGCGATGAAGGTTTTAATTTTGACTTTTATATTTACATTTTTTAATTGTGTTGCGTCGAAGGTTTTAATTTTGACTTTTTTATATTTCAAGTTTTTAATTTTATTAATTCATTAATAAAATAAACGATGTTAAAATGAATGTGCGGGAACGTCAGTTTTGACAGCCTTACTTTTACACAACATATTACAATTGCACATTTTGTACTACAGCACGATCACAGGTAACATTAAAAAAAAATAAAAAAATCCAACTGTTTGTTTTATCAACAGTGCAAAAGTAAAAGACTTCCATGTACTGCATGTGTAATTCTGTTTCATTTTAAAGTTAATTTTATTATAACTTCTTTTCCTTAATTTTATTTTCATTTATTAGCTTTTTAATTCTGATCCTTTTTATCCTGAACATACGTATAGAACAGGTGTAATAAGCATTTTGCTACATGTCCTACATCATGTAAAGTCATGCATGTGATGAAGAATGGAGGATTTTATAATAGCAAACAGGAACCAAATATAGAACAGGATGTTCAAAAAGCACATAATCTTAAGGTCAGGTGTCCACAAATATTTCTCCAAATTGTTTATATACTGTTTTATTTCTTACACTTTGACTTAGACGCTCAGACCGGCTTTTCTTAAAGGCATCTATATTTTACTAACATGAATATATAATTGATTCAACTTCTTGTTTCCCGTCTTGCTATCTTTAGAAAAAAATTGCCATTTCAGCACCTAAATTAACCAATCAGGAAGCTTCTCAGTTTACTCCAATAGTCTCCTGCTGTGAGTTTGCATTATAAAAAACTTAATTGTCTTACAGAACACACTGCATTAATAAAAGACCTCTAGGTCTAAATTATTAGCCCCCTTAGTCCTAATGAAGCTTTCTCTTTCTTGTCAGAAGACTGTGGTTCAACCCTGAAATCCTATTTAACATATATAACAGTATATAACAGTGTGATGCACAAAACAGGAAATGCACGAGCTGGACAAACTGAGAAGGATCAGAGGAGATTTTGTACAAGCGTTTAATTGTGTTAATTGTGTCATTTGTTCAACAGTACCTCATCTCTCACCTGTTTCTGATGGTACATTTACTTGTGACAGTGACATTTCTGGTCAAGGCAGTTGGCACTCTGCTCTGCTGATTTCTGCTCGCTGATCTGAGACCAGTATTAACGGTTATCTTAAAAGGTCAAATATAGAGAGATACTGAACTAAGAACAGATCTCTGGAGGGGGGAGGGACTACAGATGGTCATCATCAGAAAAAATAAATCTAGTAGCAGACACAATCAACAGATTCAAAATGGAAGTACCCTTCTAAATTCAGATCACGAGCTATAATTACATATAATAGTGAGTTCTGTGCCAGCATCTGGAAACAAACAGATTTCTTTTTTTTTTCTTTTCCCCATAGTTGCCAGGTAGACAACCAGAGCAAGACAACCCCCTACACACACACACACACACACACACACACACACACACACACACACACACACACACACACACACACACACACCTGCCTACGTAAGCCAGGTGAATAAAGGAAGCGGCATTTTTCTGAGTTGCTGTCCATGCTGAATCTAAAGGCAGCTTAAAACAATCTGGCAAAAAGACACAAATGTTTACCTCTGCTGGGATTGACAGGAAGGAGATTAATGAGAAAATTTGCCCAATTGGCTCCCAGTTACACACAGCTGCTGCATTGCCAGGATTCTGGCAAACCCAGAGTAACTTAGGATGCAGCAGTTTTTGAGGATTTAAAATGTTTGAGTTTAACCAAGACATAATTTAGAATATTTTCCACCTCTGTAGAGAGAAACCCAACTGATGTACAGAAAAAAGCACTTCTTTACTTAAAAAAAGAAAAAATAAGAAAAAACAATTGTTGTGTAAATTACAGATCAGAACATTTTGTGTAAAATGCTGGAGTGTTTAGTTTTTAAATCCAGATGTAACCAATGCTAGTTAAGCCTTAAAAAAAATGCATTGCTAAGTGATAAAGTAGCTGCAGAAAGTATGTCATTCAGGGTGCAAACCTGGCCTCAGATCAGCCTAATCCAAACAAACCAGCAGGCGCACACACGCACACACACACTACACATTACACACACTGCACTCGTTATGTACACATGCAAATAGGCAACAAGTGCTGTTTAAAGTCTCATGTCTTCCCTGTCTTTACTTTCTGCACACAACTTTGTACACACACAAAACACAAACACCACTTAAAAAAAAAAAAAAAAACCTAGCACTAGGCTTCACCTGCATCATCAGCTGTGCTATCTAACCAGTTCCTCGTTCCTAAACACCACTATCACACTTTTCCCAATTTCTTTTAGTCGCTGTGGTATCAAAATCAACATATTACCATATTACAACATTTTGTTCCAGGTGAAATATTCATGTTCTTTGAATAGCTGAATTTATTTCTTGAATTTAACTCACTGTTTGTTTAAGCAAGCGGAGAAAAACAAGAATCAGTGCCAGAAGCAACCTAAAAAAATTCGCTCAATCATTCCAAATCAAAAAAACAAAAATGACACGATTGGAGACGTGGTCATCGTTCTGTCCGTTCCCGACGCAAAAACCTGTCTAGCTAAAACTTCCCAGTCCAACTGGTTCTCTTTGCAGATTGTTGAGTCGCTGTGGGTTGTAGCCTTGCACCTTGTCGTCCGTGCGTTAAGGCTGAGCGGGATGGTGCGAGGAGCCGGACGGAGTCGCTGTCTGCCCTGGTGGGGGTGGAGGAGGAGGCTGCTGCAACCCGGAGTGTGTGTTCGGGGAAGGAGGAGGCGTCGGGCGCTTAAACTTATCAGGACTGCTGCTTCTCCGAGGAGACGGCCTCTGTGAAGAGAAGGAAGGGTAATCAAGCTCAAATGCACTGGAACGTACCACTGATAAGTGACCTTATTGTGACCAGATACACCTTCGATGTTCAGATTTAGGCTTAATTATTTACTCATATTTACCTCTGCACAAATGTCTTTGAGACCAAAGTACACTCAGGAAACTACAGGTAGTCCCCAACTTATGATGGAGTTGCAAACTTATTACCCCATTGTAACTTAAAAATATCGTAAGAATGGTGATAATCACTAGAAGTCGACAGAGGATTTTACCGATAGCTAGGCTGGATCGTATTAGCGAAATGGCAAATTAATCCACTGATAGTTTTAAAATGGATATGGCATTGAAAAAAGAAATAACACCATGTAAAAATAGTACTTAACTTTGTTACAAAAAAACAAAAACAGTAATGATTCATAAAAACACGCTCAATTAAATAAATATATTAATTATATATATATATATATAAAAAAAAAAAAACAAACAAACAAAAAAAAAAAAACACATGAAAACAAAAAAATAACACTCCAAATAAATAGTTACATCTAAAAAGGAATAAAAAAAAAGACAACACGTTGTGTCAGTGATGCACCTCTAGAGGGTGCTCTTGTACTGTATAATGACGGCGGGCCTTCTTAGCCGCTATGGCAACATGAAAAAACCTCGGTATGGATTTTAGGCAGTATTTCCCGCAATTAACTATCGGTGCCTATTAATTGGCAAAACCAATGAATTGGTCGAACTCTAATCTGTATGGGGTAGTGTACTGTAAATTGTAAAAAATTTATTTTTAGTAAATAGTAACTTTTTTGTAAAACAATTTGCAGGACCGTACTGTATAAAATACAGTATATATGTATGTGGCTGTGAACACGTGAATGAGCACCGATTCGTGTGCGGAGGGCAAAGCATACATTGCTACATTTTGTCATATCGCAAGATCTAAAAATTGAACCATGGTAAAGGAGACCATGTGCTATACATACACCCTTTATCTGTATATACACCTCTCATTCAGCTCCTGCATACGACACAAAATCACTAAATATTTGAGCCTAATAAATGAGTTATTTTGTGTACGAGCATCTACACAAGAAATGTGCGTTCATTGAAACTTGAAATATATAATTTGCATAACTGTTATTATATAATACTTTTATAAGCGATACCCATTTTTTATTATTACAGCATTTTGCAAATCCGGTGGGCATCACTACACGCTGTCATGGGCACACGTGTGTGTGTGTAGGCCGACAGAATGTTACGAATGAATAACAAAAAAATAAACAAGTCAAAGTATTGGGCTGAAGTTGACTTGTTCATCTGCGCAGGAGGAATTTATCATCATAAATAAAAAAAAAGGCCCACACACCATGTCACCAAAGCAACAATCTCTTAGCAACCACTTAGTCCCTACAGGTTCCCTTTAATCCAGGACTTGTTAAAGGCATTTAAAAAGGAGACGGGGAAGAGGAAAAAAGACCATCTGGGGAGATGGTAACACACCGGAGAAATAAGTGTGTACTGAAACCTGATGTTTTGTGTGCGTGTGCACGTACCTGCACTCCATGAGAGGGTCCTGGATGGATGTGCAGTCCTGGGGGTGTGTAGTGTGCATGTGGGGGTCGGCTCAGTGTGGCCGGAGGTGTGAAACCCACCGTGTGACTGGCGTATGACAAACCTGCAACACCATGAAAGACCAGATGTCACTTATTGAAACATAAGTTGCAAAAAAAGACAAAATCTATAAACGTTTTTGAAATTTTTCCCCATTCTAATATGAATGCATGGCTGATCCTACATTTCACAATGCACGTTCTGTGATAGGGTGCGAAATGCTGTGTTGCCATGGTTATGTACCTGGTGAGATGGGGCGGCTGGAGGAGGGGGAGGGGGTGTAGGGGGTCGGACTGGACACGGTACGAGCTCTCAAGCCTTGAGCAGACATCTCATTGAAATACCTACAAGACCGAAAAAGACAGAGTTAAACAGACAATGAGAAAGAAAACAAAGGAAACAGAAAACAACAAAGATTTATCTCCAAAGAGAAAGAGACAAAGACAGAGACACAGAGAGAGAAAGAAACCAAGAAAGAGACAAAGAGCAACACAGATACCAAGAAAGAAAGCAAGACAACCACACACGTGTTACCACGTCTGCGATTTCATCATGGACAGCAAATTAAAACAAACGTGAAATGCGGAATGAAACTGGGCAAATCTGCCAGAGTGCTTTGACGTGACATCCGTTTGACATACTACGATGCTGCAACGAGTCGTTCGAGGTGTTTTGAATGCGCGTGCTCTTCAAGAGCAAAAGAACATCACTGGAGGATGACGAGAGACAAGGACGACCTTCGACAAGCTCAACCCCGCCCTTAAATGTCGAAACTATTCAGCAACTTGTGCATGGTGATCATCGGAGAACAATCCACATGATCTCACTTCCACACCCACCCTACTTGCTGATTCGGCTCTTCTTCCAGGCAATGAAGAAGCTAGAAGATCGCCATTTTTGACACCATTGTGGAGATCCAGCATAAATCGCAGATGATGCTTGACAAGCTTCGAAAAAAAGACTTCCAGGACACATTTCAGAAGTGACAGGAACGCTGGAAGCACTGTATTGCTGTGCCAGGGGAGTATTTTGAAGGTGATTTTGTGAAAACGTAGATAAATAAAATACTTTCTTGTAAAGAAACTTTTTGAGACCACCACATAGATTGATCAATGGATAGATAGACATATAACAAAACAAAGAAAAACACTGAGAAAACATGTAACTTTGACTAAATAATAATAAAAAAAAAATACACATTTTCAGAACCATTCTTTTGCAGATGAACTCGAGTGAACTCAATAACAATAAGATCATGTATAAGAGTTTTGGGTGTGTCTACTCAGGAAATCTCAGATGCTCAATTCAAAAGCCTCCTGGATAATTGCCAAGTTAGATACACAATCCAAAAGGTCCAGTTACATTAAGCTACAGTATATCAGAGCTCGGTCAGAGTTCGCCTGGTTGTACCTCTCATCGTCCATCTCCAAACTGCTCTCGCTCTCACTCAGCTGCCGGCACAGAGCTTCTCTCCTCTCCATCTCGCGCTGCAGCTTCCTCTGCAGGCGCATGTTCTCCTCCCGCATCTGGCGCTCCTCCTCGATGTACTGTGCTCGTTTCTCAGTGTCTGAGGGAAGTGTTTGAAAACGAGAAGCTGTTTGAGTTTATAAATTCACAATAATACAAACAATGCAAACGTGTAACCTTCTGTAGTGAGATTAAGATTTGTGAAAAGATTCTTTAAAATTCCAATGGATTTTTGATGGAAAAATGGAGAGCGCCCTCTAGTGGCTCAGAGCATATTCACTCAGCAGGGTGGGGAGTGAAGAGGGGAGGGGCGGCACTATAATGCCATAAGGCTGAGTTGCAAGAAACCACTAATTCACTATTACTCATTCAGAGAATTAAAACGGTGAATTAATTTAAGGAAAGTGTGATGCAAAGAGGGAAGAATTCCAGTAAGAAATGACAAAGCCTAAGAGAAAGTTAAAGATCAAAAACAAGAACGAAAGTGGAATCAAATGGAAAGAAAGAAAGAAAGAAAGCAGCAGAATGAAAGGAGGAATGAAGAAAAATGTGTTGGAAAGACTAATCTAGGAAAAAAGTAGTGAAAGAAGGAAAAGTAAAAAAAACAAATGAAAGGAGAAAGAAACAATGGATTGATGAAAGACAGATGGAAGGGAATTAAAGATCTGAAGTGCAATGCACTATGATATTTAGACTTTTTACGTGCGAGAGAGAGAGAGAGAGAGAGAGAGAGAGAAAGAGACTCACGCTGGAGCTCAGTCGTGCGCAGGCTGCGCTTCAGCCTCTCCACCTCACTCTTCAGGAAGCGGATGTGCCGCATCATGTTCTCGGGCGAGTCGATCTCCATGGAAATGTCCCGTGGGGATGGCGGGGCAGACACCGGCTGGTCCAGCTTCTCCTGCAGAATCCTGACACACACAGCATGGAGGTAAAAAATAAAAATAAAAATCACACACACACACACACACACACACACAACACCTGGAACCCCTGCTCGCTTATTTCACCCCTTAAACACATGAGTGACCAATCATAGCTTGAGGGTGTGTCCTTACAAATACAAACAGAGTGAAAAATACAGGTGTAGGATCTCTTCACACATTATGACCCAACATACAACTTTTTCCACCTTATCACTTCATAAACACAACTACTGGATAAAATTCACACCTTTTCTCAGCTTCCAGCTTGTCCATGCGCTTCCAAAGCCGGTTGACCAGCGCCTCCTGCTCCTGCTCCAGCGTGTTCTCCAGGTCGATCTTCTCACGCCGCAGCTACGAACACACACACATTACCCACAAAGTAAATGCGAGCTAGTTGCTTAGTGGTTAAAAAATTGGATTTGGATCCGAAGGTCGTGAGTTCAAATCCCAGCCACACTAAGCTGCCACCACTGGGCCCCTAAACAAGGCCCTTAACCCCATAGTTGCTCTTGTTTTATATTACATTAAATGTAGCTATAAATGGACAAAAAGTAAACAGATAAATGTATTAGAAGAACACATCATTGCGCTATTAAAGAAACATTTTAGGGCACTGTACTTATTAGTTATTTTCCTACAGAACACCCCTGCAGTGATTTATTCCTTCCTTGTGGTTACAGTAATACCCTGTAGATAGTTGCCCCAGGGGTACCTGCTCTAAGGTGAGCTGCTTGGTGATGGTGTCATTCTCCAGCTTCTTGATCTTCTTCATCAGCTTGTTCACTTGAAACTCCTGCTCCTGCTCCAAGTGCTGCTCTAACTCGGCCTTCTCGTGCTGGAGCTGCAGAGACACAGGAAAAAAACGTCATTACACTTCCTACTTGATTTCGATGCTCAAAAAAAGCAGGCAATAAAATAACTCCCAAAAACGGACATTTCCTTTCTGTCCAGCTTTGGTTTGTGGCACTGTATCCAGGACACAGGCAAAGTGTTTTTTTGGCCAGCTATTTTATTCAAAGTCAAATCAAACACACCCTTCCATATAGGTCACCTAAAGCCACAGACAAATCCGAGTCTTGAAACTAGGAATGCTAGTAAAAATGGAGGCTGTCTGTACCGACAGAAACATGATTAAGAGGTAAACAGAGGCGCCTCCCTGTCCTGACCAATTGGGTGCTGGTCACCTTAAGTGATGTTTTAATTTAATTGGATTAATAACCTTATTGTTTGTGGTTGCTTTGAGTGTATGAACTTTCTTTTTAATAGAGAAAATCATAGCACACAAAAAATTTATATATACAAATCCTGCTGTTCATTGCAGCCCACCTGTCATGTCTTTATTCCCCACTAGAGGGCCACACCCCAACCACTGGTGTAATGCGAACCCAACTAGGACGAGTCGCCGGAACCCTTCGCCGTCCACAATAGACAGCGGCTGATGATTCCACTATTTTGTCTTATATTTCTTTATGCTTCTTACTGTCCTTGCTGTAGCATTATTGTCTTTTAAACATCTCTGTTACCGACAGCCGAGCGAGTTGCCGAGCGAGTCGCAGTGGAGTTGCCGAGCCGTCCCCTCTCTCTTAGCGCTAAAGAGAAAACTGCTCATATTCTTTTATGTGACTGACCTTCAAATCTCTGTTATGGTTGGTGGTGTTATTGCTGCTTGCGATTAAAAAAATTTTTTTTTTTATCTATTTTACTTTTGCACAGTATTTTAATTTTCGCCAGGATGTAGGATCTCCCTTCTTGTGAGATGCCTTATTTCTTAGTGGAGAGCAGCAATTTTAACTCAAATCCTCAGAGAGTCTTTGCCATGAGGTGCATGTTGAACATCCAGTGGTCAGTATGAGAGAATTGTACTCAAAGCACCAAATTTTAACTGCTCACATACAAGATACACAAATTTGTATGGTCCTGTCAAACAGACAAAAACAAACATGATGAAAAGGACGTACTGTATATATATATATATATATATAAAAAAAAAAAATCCACTGTAGAAGTAGCAGAAACACGAACACTGGTTTTAAAGCTTTAAGACGCATTGCAGAGACAAGCTTCTGTTGAGTTTTGGCAGACATGCAAGTAGTGATCTACAACATGATGAAAGCGCTGGAGATGACTGCATGAAATCCACCATTTGAGCCGAATGTACAAGTGAAGAAGAGAGAGAACCAAACAGACTAAAGCGCCGCTGCATCATTGCTGACTTGAGAACACTACCACCGTCAGGTTGTGTAGGAAACCATCAATCAACATTTAAATAGACTGACACACGTTTGAACTCGAAACACACAAGTGGCGTATTTATTTATTTCCAAACTAAAATATTTAAGTCTTCCAGTGAGGACAAATCCTTTTAAAACACTTGAATAAATAATGCCAACAGGTCGTGTGTTGTTTGGACAGAAGGTCTAGTTGTGGTCCAGACAGTGTGTCACTACACCCCAAGCCACATATGGTGGCCATAATGACTCACCAATCCCACTTAAATACCCAGCATTCTCTTCAGTAGAGAGACGATCCTTGACAAAGCCGCGTTGTTTTGGCAAACTTTGGACCGTCTGGAATGTGCTGCTTGGCTGGAAAATCTATTGATTACTACTGAAAGAACTGGGAAAATTTGATAATGGCTGATAAAGAACACATGCTTGACTCGTGCAGTCGTTCACAAAGCAGGCGCATGTTTACAGAGACAGAGTAATGTTTAAAGTAGCTGCAAGCTTCCAGAGGAGTCGACACAACGTGGCGCTCCGGTGACATTAAATAAAACGGAAAGGGAATTAAGACATGGACAATAATGGAAATGTGTGGAGCGTATGGTGCATCAGGCCTTCGGTTACTCATCCATCATGCAGAGCTTCGGTAACTAATCCTCAGTCATACACACCCACAGGCCAAGTGGACTCTCCAATTACCCACCCTTCCCCAAAACACCCACACCTCCCCCACAACACGTGTCATCCGCTCGGCTCGAATGAAGTCTGACTCACTCGCTCCGAACTCACAGCACTTGCCCCCGTTTGTACAGAGATTTACATTTTCGGTAGAACTGAGCCCAAAACACCAGGCACGAAAATTTAGTGACTCATAACGAGTCACTGAGGGAGAAGCAGGAAAAGTGTAGCGCTGCACAAGAGCTGAGGATCAGATCAACTCGAGAGAGTGCAGAACAGAACGAGATCGGCTTTCGGAACAAGCGTTTGGAGTGGCTTTGCTAAGCGCGAGCAAATGACGAGATCGACGGAGATTGAATATGAAAAATCAGGCAGAACATTATGACCGATGAAATGAATAACACTGATTATCTCTATCATGGCACCTGTTAGTGGGTGGGATTTATTAGGCAGCAAGTGAACATTATTAGGTTTTGTTATATAATACCTGATCGGTGGCCATAAAGTTACGCCTAGTCAGTGTATAATCATGTATAAAAAAATGGAAAAAAAAAAATCAGCTTATCTAAAACCAGAGAAAATAAAAACCAATAAGTACTCACAGCCATTGCCATGACACTTAAAATTGAGCTCAGGTGCATCTTGTTTTTACTGATAATCCTTGAGATGTTTCTACAACTTGATTGGAGTCCACCTGTGGTAAATTCAGTTGTTTCGACATGATTAAAAGGTACCTGGAGGACTCCAAGACCATGAGAAACAAAGAATGAACTCTGGCTTAAATGCAAAGCGTCATGTCTGGAGAAAACCAGACACCGCTCTTTACCAGGCCACAGTGAAGCATGGTGGTGGCAGCATCATTCTGTGGAGATGTTTTTCAGTGGCAGGAACTCGAGGGAAAGATATACAGAGACATCCTTGATGAAAACCTGCTTCAGGGCACTCTGGACCTCAGACTGGGGCGTCGGTTAGTCTTCCAACAGGTCAACGACCCCAAGCACACAGTGACTCTGTGCTCCCCATCCAAACTGATGGATCTTAAAAGGGTTCTCCAAAAAGAATGGGAGAAACTGACCCAAAAAAGGTGCGGCAAGCTTGTAGCATCAAACTCAAGACTTGAGGCCGTAATTGGTGTGAAAAGAGCTTGTGTGTTTGTGTTTTCTATTTGTAATAAATTAGCAACACACTTTCACGTTGTTATTATGGGGCATTGTTTGTAGATTTTTTAGGAAAATATTTAATTTAATCCGTTTAGTTGCTCCAAAGGTGAAAAAATGTGGAACATTACAACATGAATGCAAGTCAGTTCGAGCTTCAGGGATTCTTGTCATACATTATGGGAATACCGGATGCTCAAATCAGTTTTAAAAAAATGCTAAATTACCTGCATGAGTTTGCGGGACAAATCGTTAGTAAGGAACTCCTCCTCCTTCTCGTAGTTCACGGCGAGCGTCTCCTTCTCTTTTTGTAGAGCCTGGATCTTCTTGAACAAGGTGTTGGAGATGAACTCCTCCTCTTGCTCTGCCCTGGCTTGCTGCACACAAACACCACAGCAACAATAAAAATGAGCTTGGCTTCACTGACTCATGCTGCAAGGTTTTGCTATAAATACAAAAAAATCAATATGACCTGGTTTGGGAAAGGAAGGGAAAAACACTGTCTAATTTTTTATTCATGTTTGTAAATTTGTGTAGAGTTTCTGTATTTTTGTTAATTTGCATCACAGCATCATCTACAATCCAACCAAAAGTCAATAATCTTTATTATATTGGAATATTTCTAGAGCACAGTTTCCAAACACTATATGGACAAACATTTGTGGTTACCTGACCTGATGATTCATACATGCTTTCCACATACACCCTTAGTCCCCATTATAATATCCTCCACACTTCTGGAAAGATGTTCCACTAGATTTCTGAGTGTGTTTGTGGAGACTGGTGCTCATTCAGACACATGGGTAAAAGTAAAGTAGAGGTAAGGAGGCCTAGGGTGAGGTCAGCTCTCCAAAAGTGATCAATAGGGTTAAACTCTACAGCAGAAGATATTAAACTCATTCCAACCTATGAAACCATATCTTCATGAAGTTGGCTTTGTTCACAGGGGCATAGTCATAGTTCAAATAAATTCAATGCTACAGAATCCAAAGACCTTCTATACAACTGCATGCCACCATCTTTGTAATAACCATGATTATATTTTATTTTTATGCACCATAAGGACTGAATCTCTCTCTCTCTCTCTTTCTTTCTTTCCCCCTCTCCAACACTTCAGTGAGACTCTTCAGAGGTGTGGTCACACTGGGGAGCTCTGCTTAAAACCAGAGCGCAAGACTGCGCAAAAAAAAAAACTTGTGCTCACAGTGAGTGACTTCATTAATCAATTACTTACAAAAGTACAGTTCAGAATCTATCTATCCATCTATCTATCTATCCATCCATCCATCCATGCTGGAAAATTTAGGTGTCTCAATGCTATTGTACATATGATGCTTCAGAACATATGCATAACATACCAACACTTCATATAAAAGCTTTAAACATTCACGTTTAAGGATCGGCTCCGTTTATGATCAAGTGTCACAAAACCACCAATAAACAATATACTCTGCACTCTGGAGGTCTTAATAACATGTAACATTAAACCACAATAAACCAGTAACACTATCAGGTAACATTTAACATTAAATCTGGTTCACTGCTGGTCCACAGAGGAACTCAAACACAATACAAATAAGACTTGTGTTGTGGACAGAAAATTTCCCGTTAGTGTGAGTAGACAGGAAATGACTTATGCTTATTGATAACGTACCTTTTGTCTCTCTGACTGCAAGTAAATGATTAATCACACAGGACCGGGATTAGAGATACAGCACGGAACAATAAAACCATTTCTTATATGAAATTTCAATCCACTCAACCTTTTCTTTTTAGTCTATTAAAGAAAGGTCATTTTATTCATCCATTTAGAGTTTGATGTTTTGCCAGTAATACTGCAGCAAGCAAGTTTCTGTTCTCGCTTACACTACAGCAGCTATAATTATCTTAACACTGATTAAATCTGACATCCTGTATAAAGCTACATACAAACAGACAAATTTTGCAAGAAATGCGTTTTTTAAACCTTCATCCGTTAGTAGACTGGTCCAGTGCTTGCATGTGACATCATAATTAGATAGTGAGGAAAAAATTACACCAACACGAGAGGTGCTTTGTACTAGTTTCAAAGACTACTCTTGTAACAAACCAACAAATGGCAACAAAAGGCTGCACACACAGTCACAGGGAGCACCACCTTCATAAATCAATGTTCCAAAAGACATAATCCTGTGTACATTAAAAGATTTGCAACTGGCCCTATTCTGACCAAGTGCGCACCCCATCGCCAAGTTTTTCACCCTAAATAACATGATCTCACACCCACTCGACATATTTGGCTCCTACGGACTTCGCACTCTTGCCGAAGTTGAAGATCCAGCTCAAAGGTCGCCGCTTTGACACCAGTGCGGAGATCCAGGGCAAATCGATGGAGGTGCTTGACACGTTTAAAAAGAAGACTTTCAGGACACATTCCAGAAGTTGCAGAAATGCTGTACTGCAGTGCAAGGGGACTATTCTGAAGGTGATAGTGTGTAAATGTAGATAAATAAAGTGCTTTCTTGTAAACAGAGCTAGTCTGTAAACTTTCTGATTATCGCATTGTACCAGGCCTTAATAACCACCAGGCTTGGCATATAAGGAAATTGGATAAGATGTTGCAATTGAGAAAAATGTATTGCAATTATATTGAAATTGCAAACAATTCTGACTTCACCTACATGTAGTGAACAAGCAAGGTGTGTTTTTGAAGCTTTTCTGTCACCATGCATAAAACCATCTGCTGAACAAAGCACAGAAATGTATCTACTTTGATCTATGTAATTTGATCTACTTTGAAGTTGGACCTCTAATCCATCATGATCAGTTGTCATAGGTTCAAATCCCTGCACCAAATCAGCCTTGCCCTTGAGCAAGATTCTTAAACCCACAGCTGTATAACTGAGATAACTAAGTCGCTCTGAATGCCAAAATGCCATAAATGTAAACATATCGGGAGCTCTAATCCTGTTCAAACACGGCACAAGCTCTCCAGACACATGCACATACAATCTGTCAAACCTGATGGAGTTTGACTACAATCTCCACCTCCCTGTCTCAAACTAATCCCATCTACACAGGGCTTACTACACATACAATACCTAAACCAAACTGCACTAAATCTACACAGCCAAGCTACTCAAACCATAATTCCCACACTCCTTCAAGAGTGTAAATACTCCCAAAAGACATTACATCATCATTTCACCATGACATTCCCATTTATTCTCGAATACATTCTCATTCAATGTGGCCATAACAATCAACACCGGTTGCCAGATTGGGAGGTTCTGGACGTAGCAACCGTATTGCGTACCACAAGTCTTTGTCGTTTCCAAACCCGCAGTAAAAAATCTACAAAACCTGGCAACCCGGGTTGTATTACCACAGCTAACATAACCCGCTAGCAAGAAAACTAATCCCCATTAATGTCAATATATGTACAAATCGTACTTATAACAACACATTTTAAGCGCATAATACATTCCACACTAATTATATTCATTAAAATAAATAACGCGAAAATATTCTTAAGCGAGAAATTCATGACATGTGAGTTGCAGGCTAATATACAAGCTAACAACAGAATGATGGTTTAGAGCGAAATACGTGTTAAAGAATGTTAATCTTTAATCCTAATTTTTAATTCAACGTGTAATAAACTGACTGACATTTGTAAGAGTATAAAACTATTATTTTTGCTATTAGGTGTACGAGCTGTGATGGGGATTAATATATACAAACAAAATGGCGCTGTAGGTGCGAGAGAAAAAAATATATTATAAATAAATATGTATAAACTCGGTTGTTGAGGAGCCTCACAATAGTAACACTGGCCCTGCGGAGGTCGCGGTTCTCCTCCTGCAGACACTTGCACTTAAGCCTCAGAGTCTCCAGCTCGATCTTCAGCACTTTGTTCTCCTGCTGCAGGGACGCCAGTCGGTTCGTCAGCTCCTCCAGGCGGAACGCCGAGATAAAAACGCCCTGCTTGCCGTCCCGGGCTGTGCCCGGTGCGGCGGCTGCGGCCGTGTTGGTGGTGGATGCTGAAAAGGAAAGCTGCGTGGCCGAGCTGCTGCTCCCCGCTCCATCTGTGTCGCTTTCGCTGGCGCTGTCCGCCATGACTGCACCCCGAGCACTGAATCCACAATGCACAACCAGAGAACGCCAGGGAAGCAAAAGCCCCGCCTCCTCAATCACTATTGGTTCGTGTTCCCACCTTCTCAATCAGGATTGGTTCGTTTTGTTCCCGCCCCTCGCCTGTCGTGCCCTGCCCTGCCACACTTCCGGGTTGTACCATTTGGCTGGATAGGGGTAATATTGCCACCTTTCAAAAGAATGATCGAGAACTCTTGTAGAAAATATATCAATAAAACTACATACATGTTTTATGTAATTCTATTTCAAATGATTAATTACAATTATGTTTGTATTTGTTCACTTTATTGTAGTCTGAAGCCGGGACTTCAAAGTACCGTTAAAGAAAAAAAACATGGTCGAGTATGTTAGCGCGCCCCCTAAAGGCAAATAGTTCAAACATACCTGAACCATCAGTAGTGGCTACACACATACACATACAGATCAAGGATCAAATGACAAATCACTCATAAGGAAATTATCAGTTGGGATACAGTTTTCATCTAAAATGTTCATTGGTATGCTTAATGCCAATTATTCGCTTGTCTGAGTGGAATTTATTCTCATTAATGTCAATTTGATTTTTTTTCCAGTCTGCGACATAACCGTCACAGTAAAGAACATGCAATGATGCTATAATACCACAAGAGGGCAGTATTGCATCGCAAACATATATCGTATTTAAACTGAGTTTAATAATTAAATCATAACTGTAGAGTATTATATAGTACTATTTTTTTTACTGAAGGTGTAACAAATAACCACAGCTGGGCAGAACTAAAGGGTTAAACATACTTTGTCATTTTATTACTTTTAGGCAGTGCTCGATTCAGGGCGGGGGGAATCCAGGACCCCCTCATAAGGCGTTAGGGACCTCCCCATGACAAGTTAAAAAAATAGACGTACGAGATTATTTTAGTAAGAAATATCTAAATTACACCACAACTGGGGACCCCCATAAGTCTTGACTCCATTCGAGCACTGCTTTTAGTAGATTTAGGCATTTTTATGTACAGCATAAACAACACGTTAACCTTCATCAGTGCCACACAACTGCAATACATACAAACAGTTTGCTTCAATGGATTAAGCCATAAACACTTTTCCATTCAAGTGTCCATCAGTGAAAGGCTGATAACCTCAGCAATGATGGAACTATACTTAATGGACATTCTGTGGTCACCCATCCAATTCATCTAGTACTATCTATTGGTTTCCATTAAGCATTTCTTAAAAAAAATACAATGAAATATTAATAGACTCATAGAATAATGGACGCTTAGTGTTGAAGGAGTTTGATCTGAAAGTCATAAGTTAAAATCCCAGCCACACCAAGCTGCCGTTCCTGGGCCCCTGAACAAGGCCCTTAACCACAAAGCTGCTCAGTTGTATCACTGAGGTCAGTGTAAGTCACTCCAAATAAGGGTGTCTACCAAATGTCATTAAATGAAAGCTTAAAATCTATAAGAAATACATTAAAAAACAAACTATTGCACTTTCCTCACAAAGGAATAAAGAAAAAGCTGTTCCCTTAAAGCAGTTGAATTTAAGAGTAATATGGGACTTTATCGATGTGGTAGACGCTGACATTCTGCCCCCACTGATGCTATCACTTCAGAGAGGACTATTAGCATGCGATACGACCGGTCTTCATATCCTGTTCTTTCACAGTAAAAAAAAAAAACGAAACAAAAAACAGAGCAAAAGAGAATCAGTCAAAGCTAGAAGATTGTGTGAGCGCTTATGAAATCAGTGTGTGAGTCTCTTAGGTGTGTGTCTGTCAGCTCACGTGGCGGTGAGGACGCGAGTCGAATATTTTTTATCATTTTCCTGTCAGGAATAACACATTGTTCCACAGCTAAGACTCATAGTGAGGTTACTTTACTTATCAAGCAAGGCATTGATGCAGGAACACAGGAAATTAGCATGTGCAGTACAGTGACGAATGGACACTTCATACAAACATGCTAAATGAAAGAACCAAAAAAGGACCCATTTAAGAAGCTCTGAAGGCAATACAAAGCATAAATTCTTTGGAAACAGAATTGTTTCAAACAGTTTCTCCATCTGTCCTCAGAGCACATTCTCTCATTTTGCTAGCTTGTTTTAGCCGGATTTAGCAAGGTCAGGCCCAATCGATGACGGTCATGCTGCAAATCGCTTCTATCTCCATCTTTTATTGGGGCGAGCCCAGAAAATTATTAATCATGCCAAGAAGTATGGCTTTCTGAACATTCTGAAAACAGTTTGCAATTGTTTACTTCACTTTATGTAACAGTTAAACATGCAGCTCATGAAAGGCTAATTCAGATATGACCAAAAGGCAAAATCTATATACATATACAGGGACACAGAATGAATAGATAGATAGATAGATAGATAGATAGATAGATAGATAGATAGATAGATAGATAGATAGATAGATAGATAGATAGATAGATAGATAGATAGATAGATAGATAGATAGATAGACATCTATCTCAAATCAAATCAAATCAAATCAAATTTTATTTGTCACATACACATACATACAGGGTACGACATGCAGTGAAATGCTTTTTACGACAGTCTGGCATTAGGGAATAAAATGGGGTGAAAAAGGAGAATAAAAAAAATATATATAAAAACAAAGAAAAAGAAGGCAGATAAATAAAGTATAAAACTATATAAAAAAAGAATATATAAGGATATAAAGATAAGTTAAGCATGGTTTTTGATTGTCCATAAAGTGTCCATGTGTGGTACCTCCTGTAGGTAGGCTGTCTCGTCGTTGTTGGAGATCCGGCCCACCACAACAGTGTCGTAAGCAAACTTGATGATGGTGGTGGAGTTGGAAGTGGCCACACAGTCATATGTGTACAGTGAGTACAGCAGGGGGCTTAGAACACAACCCTGGGGAGCTCCAGTGCTGAGGGTGAGGGTGGATGAAGTGTGTTTTCCCACCCGTACGGCTTGTGGTCTGTCAGTCAAGAAGTTAGAGATCCATTGACACAGCGGCAGGCTGAGTCCCAGGACCTCCAACTTAGAGGTGATTGTGGAGGGAATTATAGTGTTAAATGCTGAACTGTAGTCCACAAACAGCATCTTTGTGTAATTCCCGTTTCTTTGGTCCAGGTGGCTGATTGTAGTGTGGAGAAGATGTGCAATGGCGTCCTCAGTCGAACGGTTCTGACGGTACGCAAACTGTAGTGGGTCCAGTGTGTCTGGTAGTGATGCAGTGATAAAGTCCCTTACCAGTCTCTCAAAGCACTTCATCACTACTGAGGTCAAGGCTACAGGGCGATAGTCGTTAAGGCAGGCGGGCTGGGGTTTCTTCGGGACAGGAACAATGGTGGACTGTTTGAAACATGAGGGGACAACAGACTGTTCCAGGGAGAGGTTGAATATCTCAGTGAACACCGGTGCTAGCTGGCCAGCGCAGGCTTTCAGAACCCGACCTGTGATGCCATCTGGTCCTGCTGCCTTCCTGGTATTCACTCTCTTGCATGCCCTCCTCACGTCATGCTCCGAGATGGTGAATGTGTTTACCTCTCCGGCTTTCTCAGCATGCACGCTGGTTGTGCTGCTAGCGCCGCTAGCGTGGGTAGCTGCAGCCTCGAAACGAGCGTAAAAGGTGTTTAGCTCGTCTGCCAGAGAAGCGTCCGCATCCACCATTCTGGAAGATGGTGTTCTATAGTCTGTTATTGTCCTTAGTCCCTGCCACAGGCTCCTAGAGCCACCTTGTTGGAACTGTGACACTATCTATATGTATTATTATTATTATTATTATTATTATTATTATTATTATTAAGCTTGAAAACAAACACAACAATCGCAGGGGCATAAAAAAGAAACTAGTGAAACTAGAAAACATTTGTGAAGAAAGATCATCCAAATCATGATCTTTGGTAAATAACTTACTTAGGGTCTCCCTGCTAACAGTTTTGTATTTAAGAATGAGCTTAAATTCTGTTTTCTATCTTGCATGATATATTTCATATTTGAAATACCTGAGCAGTGATTGTGTTTAAATGTAACAGTCCATCATTGTACGTTTATGGCATTTAGCAGACATCCTTATCCAGAGCAACGTACACTTATCTCAGTTATCCAGCAATTAAGGTTTAAGGGCCTTGCTAAAGGGCCCTGTAGTGACAGCTTGGTGGTGCTATAACAGTAAAGCTACCTTCATCTATTTAGCGACTTTTAGAGCTAGCCACTTGTAGTATCACGTTCGACAGCTATCCCTGGCAGCTAGATGTGGGTGTATCCAGCGATGTCCGAAAGTGGAGAAAAGTTTAAATTTATGCAAAAACTTTGCAACTTGTTGCAGCGATTACATCGTTGCATTTACATTTATAGCATTTCACAGATGCTCTTATACAAAGTGAAGTTTTCTTTTTTTTTTTATCTCTATCAATAAATCCCTCCTGATACTTGTTCATTAGGTCACAGACTAATAATATCACAATCAATGAAAAGGTTTGTTAGGAGAGCATGTAGTTAAAAATGTACATTTTAAAAATAGGAAAGGTGCTTAGAGGTAGGTGTTGTATGTATACTCGTGAAGACTCGTAAGCTGCTTAGACAACAAGTGGAATTTCGTTCCACCACCACAGTCCTAGAACATAGAAGAACCTTAAAGAAAATGCTTTCTTCTGAGATGGAGGGATCAGTAGAGCAGTGTTTGAGGATCAGAGGGAGCGTGGTGCTAATACATCATTTATACATTTTTTTTTAATGAAATGCATTTTCGATAAAACATGATCATTTTTAGACATTATATCTTCAGTATAGAAGTGTTTGTGCTATCTTGGTAATATAACATGCTGTCATTATAAAAAAGTAAAAAAAATTAGGAAAGCGGGTGCGATTAGAGAATTTACCTTTAAAAAATGTATCTCTATTACTGATTAAACCGACTCTAAATTTTTTCAATAAAGTCAGTATTTCTGGAATCACAACTCACAAAATACTGAATAATAAAAAATACTAAATATTAATAATAAAATATATATTTTTTTACATAAAAAAATACAATACAAATATTAATTATATTATATTGTATTGTATTATATTATATTATATTATATTATATTATATTATATTATATTATATTATATTATATTATATTATATTATAAAAATTGGGCTACTGTTGGCCAAAGGGGCAGAAGGAGAGGGGAAAGTCTTCTACAGAGGCGGCAAGGAAAGGAGCAGCGTAGGAGAGTGGAGGTTTGGGTGGGTACTTTAAATGTGGGTACTATGACTGGTAAAGGGAGAGAGGTCGCTGATATGATGGAGAGGAGAAAGGTAGATATGTTGTGTGTTCAGAAGACCAGGTGGAAAGGGATTAAGGCCAGGAACATTGGAGGTGGGTTTAAACTGTTCTATCATGGTGTGGATGGAAAGAGAAATGGTGTAGGGGTGATACTGAAGGAAGAGTACAGTAAGAATGTAGTGGAGGTGAAGAGAGTTTCTGATGGGGTGATGAACATGAAGCTGGAATTTGAAGGGGTGATGATAAATGTCATAAGTGATTATGCTCCACAAGTGGGCTGTGAGATGAAGGAGAAGGAAACATTCTATAGTGAATTAGATGAAGTGGTAGATGGTGTATCTAGGAAAGATTGGTGATTGGGGCAGACTTTAATGGGCATGTAGGTGAAGGGAACAGAGGTGATGAGGAGGTATGGCTTTAAGGAGAGGAATGTGGAAGGGCAGATGGTGGTAGATGTAGTAAAAAGGATGGAAATAGCAGTGGTAAATACTTATTTTAAGAAGAAGGAGGATCATAGGGTGACGTATAAGAGTGGAGGAAGGTGCAAACAGGTGGACTATGTTCTATGTAGGAGATGCAACCTGAAGGAGATTGGAGACCGAAAGGTTTTGGCAGGGGACAGTGTAGCTAGACAGCATCGGATGGTGGTCTGTAGGATGGTTTTGGAGGTGAAGAAGAAGAGGAGGAGAGTGAGGACTGAAAGAAGAATAAGACGGTGGAAACTAAAGGAGGAAGAGTGTAGTGTGAGGTTCAGGGAAGAGGTCAGACTGGGGCTTGGTGGTACTGAAGAGGTGCTGGATGATTGGGCAACTACTGCAGAAGTGATGAGAAAGACAGCTAAAAAGGTACTTGGTGTGACTTCTGGAAAGAGAAAGGAAGACAAAGAGACATGGTGGTGGAATGAGGAAGTGCAGGAGAGCATAAGGAGAAAGCGGTTGGAAAAACAGAATTGGGATCAACAGAGTGATGAGAAAAACAGGCAGGAGTACAAAGAGATGCAGCAGCAGGTAAAAATGAATGTGGCAAAAGCCAAGGAAAAGGCATATTCGTAGGAGTTGTATGAAAAGTTGGACATTAAGGAAGGAGAAAAGAATTTAAACCGATTACCGAGGCAGAGGGACTGAGCTGGGAAGGATGTGCTGCAAATTAAGGCAATAAAGGATGCAGATGGAAATGTGTTGATTGATGAGACAAATGAGAGTGTGTTGAGAAGGTGGGGGAGTATATTGAAGGTTGAAATGATGTGGAGATGGTGGAAGCAGGAGGTGGATAGGATTAGTAAGAAGGAAATGAGAGCAGCTAATAAGAGGATGAAAAGTGGAAAGTCGGTTGGATCAAATGACATACCTGTAGAAACATGGAGATGTTTAGGAAAGATTAAGATGTTTAGGAGATATTGTGTGGCAGAGAAGTATGTAAGGGTGGTGCAGGACATGTATGAGGACAGTGTGACAGCAGTGAAGTATGCAGTAGGAACGACAGACTGGTGGAGGTTGGACTGCACCAAGGATTGACTCTGAGCCCTTTCCTGTTTGCTGTGGTGATGGACAGGTTGACGGACGAGGTCAGACAGGAGTCTCCGTGGGATATGATGTTTGTGTATGATATTGTGATTGGTGGTGAGAGTAGGGAGCAGGCTGAGAGAGGAGCTGGAGAGGTGGAGGTACACGCTGGAGAGAAGGGGAATGAAAGTCAGTAGGAGTAAGACAGAGTACATGTGTGTGAATGAGAGGGAGGGCAGTGGAGTGATGCAGTTGCAGGGAGAAGAGGTGGAGAAGGTGGAGGAGTTCAGGTACCTGGGGTCAACAGTGCAAAGTAATGGAGAGTGTGTAAGAGAAATAAAGAAAAGAGTGCAGGCAGGGTGGAGTGGGTGGAAAAGAGTGATAGCAGGAGTGATTTGTGATAGAAGAGTATCTGCAAGAGTGAAAGGGAAAGTTTATAGGACTGTGGTGAGACCTGAGATGTTGTATGGTTTAGAGACAGTGGCATTAAATAAAGACAGGAGGTGGAGGTGGAGCTGGAGGTAGCAGAGCTGAAGATGTTGAGGTTTTCATTGGGAGTGATGACGATGGACAGAATTAGAAATGAGTTTATTAGAGGGACAGCACATGTAGGACATTTTGGGAAGAAGGTGAGAGAGGCCCGATTGAGATGGTTTGGACATGTGCAGAGGAGGGACATGGGGTATATCAGTAGGAGAACGATGAGGATGGAGCCACCAGGGAGGAGGAAGAAAGACCAAGGAGGAGGTTTATGGATGTGGTGAAGGAAGACATGCAGGTAGTTGGTTTGAAAGAGGCAGCTGTAGAGGACAGGGGGGGTATGGAGACGGATGATCCGCTGTGGCGACCCCTAATAGGAGCAGCCGAAATAAGATGATGTTCTATTTTATTATATTGATGAAAAAAAACCACAATATTTTAAAAACTTTTTTTAATACGTGTTTGCAATTTTAAGGCATTGCCAATAAAATGAACGTTCACAAAATAAATGTCTGTATATTTGTTGGTGTGTGAACTGCTGGGTGACAGTAATCAGTGTTGGCGGCTCGAAGTTTCCGATTCTTTCAGCCGTGCGGGAGTTTGCTCTAAAAATAAACATACAGAAAGCACAGATCTATTGGTGAGTTGGCTTGTAGCTGTCTTGCTTTATTCAATAGCATGCGCATGAACTAAGATACGGATGCTATTTTTTTAATGTTTTGAGCATCCACACACACACACACACACACACACACACACACACCGATTCGCAACCATACCTGATTTCTTGCCAGATTTCTTGTTATTCTTTCTTAGGCATGAAATACATTTCTGCATATACAGTATGAGTAAACACAGTTCCTGCTATGACAATATTAGGAATCGGTCTCTAGCTCAGGTTTCTGATTCTACTTCTTCAATTTTGCCATCCAATAATGTTTTGTTTGTTGCCATCTTCACCAATCGGTTGAAAGTGGACATTAAATGCTTTTTTTTATATTCCTGCAGGTAAAATTTTTTTATTTGTTTAAATTCTGCTTATGGATTGTCTCAATAGCTGGATTGTACGCATTGAAATACTTCAGTTAAGAAATCTTCAAATATGTTCCACCAGTATCCAAAGACAAGACAAGAAAGATCTAGCTAGAATTGTTGACCAATTATTATTATTATTATTATTATTATTAATATTATTATTATTATTATTATTTTATTATTATTATTTTTATTATTATTATTGGTCCCCTGGTGGTCTATTGGTTAGGATGCGGTGCTCTCAACGCTGCGGCCGGGTTCGATCCCTGGTCAGGGAACCAACCCCAGCCATTAGGGTTGCACAAGCCTTAGTGCCGGTCCCAAGCCCGGATAAATGGGGAGGGTTGCGTTAGGGAAGGCATCCAGCGTAAAAACATGTGCCAAATCAAACATGCGGATGATCCGCTGTGGCGACCCCTAATGGGAGAAACCGAAAGAAAGTTGTTGTTATTATTATTATTATTATTATTATTATTATTATTATTAATATTATTGTAAAACACTTGTTCTTGACTATCAAGTTTAGGACTTTAATCAGATGACTCTATCTCTAAACTATAGTTATAAAAGTGTGTAGAGTGTAATGAAAATCCTAAGAGATTTTAAGAAAATAAGAAAATCATAATTAAAAAAAACATCACCTCAAGTCGGAATCCAACAAAACTGTAAAAAATAATAGTCTAAAACATTACAGTGACTTACTCGTGACATGAATGGCTAGCATTAGAACACCTAAACATCAATTAAAAAAGAACTATGAAACAGGGCAGAGAATAATGCAGGCTGTACTGTGTGAACATAATCCATATGTCATGGCATATTTCAGTTTGCCATAATGTCCATAATGTCAGACTGTACAACAGTCAAAAACTGATGCACACAAAAAAACGATTAGTCTGAAGTTTTACATCATCAATCAATGACATGTTTAGAACCACATTCTCTCGTTATGGTAAATGTCATACAAACACTCCCCTCCATAACTCAATAAGTTTCTCTTCTTGCTGTACAATCTACATGACTCATTTCGATATTTTCCCTGAGGTGGTTTGAAGATGTTGCACTAATTGCGCCATAAGGTTCGGCGCACCTATTGGTTTTGATTCACACTGCAGGAAAGTGTGTAAAAAAACTTCTGACTTTACCAGATTTTCCTTCGAGAAAAAATAATGATCATTAGATAATAGGAATCTTTAAGGATTTTTTAAAATTAAACTGAGGCCAAAATCACACAGTGTGCACCTGGTTCAAGACTGAGAAGGGAATGAGGCACTAGTGACAGCAATAACACTATAGATAGAGGGAGTTTTTAAAAGCAACCTTAGCAGTGGTGGACCATCAGGGCCAGAAAGACCTTCTCTGCTGGCCTAAACACTGTCAAAATCACTGACTTACATTTCAATCGATTTTTCTTCCATGAATATGTATTAAATTATTCCCAATAGTCTATTCTCTTCATTACATAGATGTTCTCTTGTTTGCACTGCTTCCAGGAGTGTATGTTTATGTTAGAGTTTCTACGCAATCATATTTCAGCAATCATGTGTTTCCAGGGTCAAAGTTGTCAGAGAACCACCAGCCACTCCTCCCTCCTGCACTCAGCACACTCGCTCAGCCTTTCCTTCCTACTAATCACCCACACCTGTCTCCAATCTACACTCCCCTTTATAAGGCCCGCCCCATTCCCACTGCTCACCGTCCGATCTACAGTTTGCACTCTAGATCCTCCCTGGACTTCTGATGCTCTGTACCCTACCCGTTTTCTGGTGTTGGCTTCTTTGGAAGCTCCTGCTTTGTATACTAAGGCAAATAAAGCTTACTTGACTTTATTCCGGTTCGACTCTTGATCTGTGCATGAGGAAAGTAATCTGCCCTCGAAGGACTTCAGAATCAACCGTGTGGGAACCTGTAGTTTAAAGTACATGAGAATGAAGCTGTTGCTTTAACCAGATTTTGAGTTTGGTGATACCAGGGCTATCTAGCAGGTGTACAATAATGTTGGCATTTTCTTTGATCGTATGATCAGAGAGCACACTAGTCAGAGCTTGCAGACCACGATTGTATTAACGTGCACAAATACTTATATATTTGTGTAGGCTTTAGAGCTGTTTTTAACACTGTGACATTTTGAGGAAAGATCAGAAAAAGCAGGTCAAAACAGTTGTAAAGCTTTTTCAAGAACCGTTTATATTTTTGTGTTTTTTTCCTGTAGAATTTGCACAAAAACATACAAATTGCCTTCATTTCAATTCCCCAATAAAACCATAATACTGATGCTTCTGCTAGTGTATGAAGGTGCTGCAGCTGTGGCTCCTGTGAAAGGAGACTTATTGAAGAGTGTTCATTGGGTTTCTTGCTTTAGTAATGGCATTCATTCACACTGCATGAGATTCCTGTCTGTGATGCAGCACTCTGTTATACTGCGTTTCTCTATAATATTGATGGTTTTTATAGCTGTGGTGCTATAATGATAGTATTAAGAGGTTTAAGGATTAAGAATTGATTCAGGTAGGACACCACTAATGGCCTAGGTGTGAAATGCAGGGCAAGCCAATGGTATACGGTCATATTGGCTTGCTTCAAGGATATTTTCTAAAACATTTTCAAGTCTTATTCATGCTTCAGGAAATAATCTTATCTGGATTTGTGCTAATTTGTGTAATCATAAACACTACTCTGTACCTGTCCCATGCCTCTAATTCACAGCGGGCTGTTCAGAGATGAGTTAAATGCATGCATTGAGGATAGCGAATACTGAAATTAATATTTAAACACTTCAATATGTAATCAAAAGTTATTTAAGAGTTTTGCACGTAGGATGGAGTTTTAATCAAACAGAGGTGTGTTTCACTTACACATAACTTTGATCACAGACTGAAGCTCATTTTCTTGTGTGATGGATCAGAGGACTGTGTGAGTTTAATGTAACGACAATATGTCAAGCTGTATTTAATGTTAATTAATAATTAATATATGAATTGAATTAATTATTCATTATATAATATCATCCTTTTAAAGTCAATGAAATTTGTCTTTTTTTTTTTTCTTTGACATCAGAGGAAGACATCAGAGGAGACATCATTCCCCCACTCCTGAAAGATGATTTCTCATTATCTTGAGGATTGAATTTTTTCCCTGAATATCTTTCCTTTAATTTGTTCCCCCCTTTCAATCGGGTCGCTTATCACACAACAGCTACCAGTCAGAGAGAATGAAGGCTATCACATGTTCTCACCGGGGCATGTGAAGCCAACCGATTGCATCTCATCTGAGGGATGTGCTGGACAAGCAAGTCTGATCCTGGGACCCCTACCTTGCACCTTACAGGGCTTGCTGATAACAGCTTGGTACGAGATACCACAGCACACCTTCGAGATATTTGCGAGAGTCTTAGAGGGTCAAAACTGTTTTGCAGACACAAGGGGGATTTATGCAATATTAGGCAGGTTATGGCTAGTCAGTGTATACACTGTATATATAGCATGTGCTGGATCAGGTACTATTTTAATATGCTGCCAAATAATAAAGGTGGATGAAATATTGTTAAATTACTACTTGGAATATTAATGCAGAATTATATGCTTCAAGGTCTGATTAGATGTACATTTGAATGCTTGTTATGTTCCCATTTGATTCTAAATATCTGAACTTTTTTTTAAAATTGTAGATATAATATAATATAATATAATATAATATAATATAATATAATATAATATAATATAATATAATATAATGTGTTTGTAACTAAATATTATTGCTTCTTTTTCTATTGTAATTTTGATCATAGATTCAAGTCTATGCACATTTTATGGCAATTTTACAGCAATTATATTTTATCCTGTTGTCAATTCAATTTCAATTAATCTTGCTTTATTTTCTATTTGCAATAATTAATTAATGTTTTTTATTAAATTATTATTTTAAAATGCCATAGTGTATATGGTTGTTTACATATTTGTAATATAATATAATATATTTTTTATAATTTTATATTTCTACTTCTATTTTTATTGTAGTTTTAAATCTATGCAAATTTTATGGCAATTTTACAGCAATTATATTTTTATCCTACTGTCAGTTCTATTGTATTTATACTTGCTTAATTTTCTTGGTTTAAAAAAATGATTTATTTATATTATAATTTATATAATTATACCCTACACTTCTTTTAATTATTTTATGTTATAGAACAGTCATTGAAAGCATTTCATTGCATGCATGTTTTGTTATGTAAGTGACAAATATTTTTTATATAATATAATATAATATAATATAATATAATATAATATAATATAATATACATTTTTACTTATATTTATATTTTATTTCTATTGCATACTGTCAATTTAAATTATTCTTGCTACATTTTCTTGCTTAATATAACTTCAATCAATTATATAAAAATTTGATTCTACATTTTATTATTATCTTTTTTTCATTATGTTTTGCTTTATGTCATAGATCAATCATTAAAAGCATTTCACTTAAGGTTGTCAAAGTGATAAAGCTTTTTTTATATAATATAATATAATATAATATAATATAATATAATATAATATAATATAATATAATATAATATAATATAATATAATATAATAAACTGAGTATTGCCGTTTGAACCTATAGTATATATCTGCAGAACAATAATGGTTTATGATTCCAGCATTGGTTGTCACTCCTTTCATTCTGGTTCCTTTTAACTCTGGCTCATTATAGAACAAAAACTACATCTGGATTTCAAAACAGCTTCTTCAAGTGCTTGGATTGATTCACTGATCTCACTCTCGTCTGCATCAGGACTGTGCCGGGCCATTTGATGACCTATAGGACAGTTTCTCATGGAATATGCTTTGAGACAGGAAGGAGGTAACTGTCAGCTGTCATATGGAGTATCTGGATACATCCAATCCATCTTCATTAGATTACAACACCATAGGTATGTTTGGAATGGTAAGAATTCTTTCTCCTGGTTAGAATTAGAAACATCTTCACTTAAAATTCCCAAGAAGAAGACAAACGAAAGTGTATGTGTGCCCAATGTGGATAATGAGGATGGAAACATGGCTGAAAAGAACTGGAACACTGCATAAAGTTTCAGTTCACTCTCCTGAATAGAAAACTTTCTGGTATTTCATTTGCTCGGAATGTGTGAAACTCCAGATTGGTTCGTGTGAAATGTTGAATAAGACAGTATTTCTCTTTTTGTGTCACATTCTGTCAGCACTTTGAATATTTACACACACACACACACACACACACACACACACACACACACACACACACACAAATAAATATAAAGATGAAAATATCTTTGTTTCTTTTTCGATGTTTACAGTATCTGTTTGAGTCCATTCATGTTTTTCCTTTAAATGCTGCTCTTTTGATGGACATGTGCTGAGTTTCAGAAACTCACAGCTGTGATTTTCCTCACTCCTTTGGGAAGCTGTTTAGTATTTTAAAAGCATGTCCATTGAAAGTAGTCTCTCTCACTGTCTCTGTCTCTGTCTCTGTCTCTCTCTCTCTCTCTCTCTCTCTTTTCTCTATCCTTCTCTCTCTCAGTTTCACTCCTGCTATCCGTCACAGAGCCCATGGAAAGAACATGGAAGTAATTTCACTCTTCACCATGCACATCTGGACTGTACATTTACTAGTTCTATAACAACATGCCATTCTGACAGTGCTCTCTTCAGTGTTTCCAGTAGTCACTGCACTTAGGCAGATAAGATTCAAGTGATTATAGCTGTTAATAAATGCAAAAGAAAATCTAGAAAAAATGAAGGTAAATTAGGCATGGAACAATCACGTGTGAAATTGAATTAATCAATGCAAAAAAATTACATGTATAAACAAACACATTTTAAAAATCACACAGGAACTTAAAAAAAATAATCTGCACAGAAAACTATAATGGGAATAAATCAGAAAATGAACAAAGACGGTGTGAAATTATCATGTGGGGGAAAAAATGTGAAAATAAACGAATCGTTTCATAAAACAACATGAATAATGAACCATGTGTAAAGCAAGCATATGAAAAGCAAGCATCATGTGTAAGAAATCAAAGGAAAATAAAGGAAGCCTGTAAAATCTTTCTGAAAATGAATAATTAATTAATCACACACAAAAACAAAACATGAAAAAAACATGAAAAAAATGTGAAACTCAATAAATTCTGAAACAAATAATGAACTGCAAATACGTACATAAAAGTAAAAAAAAGGAAATAAAAATAAAAGGGAACTCTGTAAAATAACATGATAATACATGAATCATATGTGTAAAAGAAATTTAACAAAATAAACAAGGTGTATGGACTCCAATTAAAACTAAATCATGTGTAAAGGCAACCTGACAATAAATTAATCATGTAAAAAAAAAAAAAGAGTAAACGAGTGTCAATGTAAAAGAAATCACTGGAATTAATGATTTGCTCTAAATACATATAAAAAAGTGCAATGTTTAAATTTTATGTTATGTTATCTTGTTCAATTTTTTTTTTTTACAGAACTAAACCTGATCTTATTAAAATGATGAAAATGATCTAAAATAAAAAGAGGGGAAAACATACAGTACAGACCAAAAGTTTGGACACACCTTCTCATTCAAAGAGTTTTCTTTATTTTCATGACTATGAAAATTGTAGATTCACACTGAAGGCATCAAGGGCTATTTGACCAAGAAGGAGAGTGATGGGGTGCTGCGCCAGATGACCTGGCCTCCACAGTCACCGGACCTGAACCCAATCGAGATGGTTTAGGGGTGAGCTGGACCGCAGAGTGAAGGCAAAAGGGCCAACAAGTGCCAAGCATCTCACGGGGAACTCCTTCAAGACTGTTGGAAGACCATTTCAGGTGACTACCTCTTGAAGCTCATCAAGAGAATGCCAAGAGTGTGCAAAGCAGTAATCAAAGCAAAAGGTGGCTACTTTAAAGAACCTAGAATATTACATTTTTCAGTTGTTTCACACTTTTTTGTTATGTATATAATTCCATATATAATTCCACATGTGTTAATTCATAGTTTTGATGCCTTCATTGTGAATCTACAATTTTCATAGTCATGAAAATAAAGAAAACTCTTTGAATGAGAAGGTGTGTCCAAACTTTTGGTCTGTACTGTATTTATATATATATATATATATATATATATAATTTATGGGTAGGTGTAACGATCACGTCCGTATTTAGCAAGATAGTCTCTGATGCACAATATTCACATCCGAAATCTCACACTCGTCTTCATTCCCTTCTTCTCACATATTAAACTGGCATACATTATTTGGGGATTGATGAATGAATGACCAACCCAGCAATTTTGGACACTGCTTGAAAACTGGCTAATTTTCCAACAGTACAAAAGATAGAAAGTCACACGACACGGCTAGTGAAGTGCAGTGGCTGATGGGTAGTGTAGCTCATAATCGTGTCACGTTTGCAGATCTGACAGTCAGGCAAGGTTAAAACCCGTCATAGACGAAGTTTTGACTATATATCAGACTTTTTTCTTTTCTCTCTACACTATTTTTTTTATTAAGAATGTTCCTGAAGCACATAGGGAATGAATAAAACAAAATCAAGCTCTGACAAAAGAATGACACCTTCTACATCTTTGTTCATTCTTTAGAGTTAAATAATTTATAAAAGACAATTCTTTTAGATTTTTTTAAGGTTACACCATCATGACAATACATTGAAGCTAAAAGTCTTATGGGAATGTGAAACCTGTATTGTCTTTTTATTGGCAGAATGACTGACAAAACAAAAATAATAGTGCAACAGAAAAAAATGGAACAAAATAGTTTTTCTGATTATATTTTAGATTATTCATTTTCACCTTCTATGGATTTTTCAGTTCAGGGAATCAAACTGTTCGGGATGTGCTGCTATGGGATACTTCACTGTTAGCACCTAAATATATCAATTCATTAGTAATAACAGCAAGTTATTACTAAGTGATTTAGCAAATCAGCTTATTACCAAATATTATTAATAATTACCAAATTATTATCATGATCATTACTATAATATTAATTAATATTAATATTCCCGGTCAGGGAACCATCCCCAGCCACTCTCAGTGCCGGTCCCAAGCCCGGATAAATTGGGGAGGGTTGTGTTAGGAAGGGCATCCAGCGTAAAACATGTGCCAAATCAAAACATGCGGAGGATCCGCTGTGGCGACCCCTAAAGGGAGAAGCCGAAAGAAAGTTTATTAATAATAATATTATTACCAGGTTATTACCAAATGAGCAGCAGTCCAAAGATATATATATATTACACATTTTATAAAACATGCTATATATATATATACATCTGTATATTATTGTTCATAGTACATATATACTCATCTGTAATTATATTTATATTTATAGTACATATATACTCATCTGTAATTATATTTATATTTATAGTACATATATATATAGAGCATGTTTTTAAAATGTAGGTTTTATGATGAGGGTTTTCTGTACAAGTCCCTTTGAAAGTGTTGTTACTATAGAAAGGATAGCATTTGGTAAGGAGGCAAGAGGTACACATGACACCACCCACATCAACGGGATGGCTGTTGAGCGTGTCTCCAGTTTCAAGTTCCTGGGGATCCACATCTCGGCAGACCTGTCTTGGAACATCAACACCTCCATCCTGGTCAAGAAGGCTCACCAGCGTCTCTTTTTCCTGAGGACACTTAAAAAAAATCAGCTCTCCTCGGATATCCTGGTGAACTTCTACCACTGCGCAGTAGAGAGCATCCTGACCAGCTGTGTCACAGTCTGGTATGGGAGCTGCTCTGCTGCAGAGCGTAAGGCACTGCAGCGGGTGTTGAAAACTGCCCAGCGCATCACAGGGACTCCACTCCCAGCCATGGAGGACATCCAAAAGAAACGCTGTCTGCGTCAAGCTCGCAGCATTCTTAAGGACTCCTCTCATCCCGCCCACAGACTGTTCACTCTTCTGCCCTCTGGCAGGCGTTTCAGGTGTCTCCGGACCAGGACCAGCAGACTAAAGAACAGCTTTTTTCCTAGAGCTGTCTCTTTAGTGAACTCTGACACTCACTGATACACTACTACATTCCCCCCACACCTCACACTCTTTGCTAATGGACTCTCTGAACAAAAACTTATGCTCACCAAGACACTGATCATTTCTCACCTCACACTTTGTTGTTGCACGGACTGTTTACACAAACCTTGCTCATTTGCACACTGCTCTTTTTTTTATTGCTGCTCACTATAAACTTATCACCACTGTACATATACCTGTTCTCTGTTTATAGTTACAGCAATATTATTATGTCCACCGCTTACATCCTTCTGTAAATCTCTGTGTAATAGGCATCTGTATAGCATGTTCATAATACATTTATATATATATATATATATATACATCTGTATATTATTGTTCATAGTACATATATACTCATCTGTAATTATATTTATATTTATAGTACATATATATATACACTACTCTGTATATTGTGTTTTACATATATAACATATATTCATCTGTATACAACATTTATAGTACATATTCATCTTTTAATTACTGTTTATAGTCTTTATTTTATTTAACTGTAAATTCATGTTAAATCTATATATCCTGCACTTGCTGTTATTGCACTCTGGTTAGACCCAAACTGCATTTCGTTGCATTGTACTTGTACATGTGTAATGACAATAAAGTTGAATCTAATCTAATCTAATCTAATTTAAGAACAAGAGTGTTGTAATTTACGGCTTCTAATCAATCAGATTTGAGAATTCAGCACCGTTTTACACTTTTACACAGCAATACAGTGATACACATTGATCACTATAATTTCCACACACTAAACAAAATGTTACAGAAGGGGGTCTAAAGCTAATGGAAAGCAAAATCTCTGCAGAACATCCTCTGCAGAGTCCTCAGGTGATAATATGTGCTGACCAAATGAAGATTTTGCCACATTTCTCACATTTCTTAAAATTTCATAAGACACTATTTTTTCAACTCATTCAGAACTTTAATTTATTCAATTAATTTAATCTCTAGAACCACAGGCATGAGGTGGGAAAACACCCTAGATTAATCATCCATCCTCCACAAGCTTTGAGCTAAATAAAATAAATAGGAATCCTGCCAGGGAAATAGTCCAACTTTCTCCAATCTGTACACAGTGTACCAGAACAACATCTAAAACAATTATAACTTTATAATACATACAACTACATAACTTATAAAATAGAACAATATGTCCAAAGAGTGATGTGCCAGTTCTAAACCTTGGGAAATGAACAAGTCTGTGGAGAACACAGAGCAGAACTGGAGCACAGCCTGGATTCAACAACAAAAAAGGTGATGATTCTGTTTTCTGTTCAAAACAAAATATCATACATTAATAACGTCATTCCCTTTAGAATACAGGTGCATTGAGGACTGTGTTGTCAGTAAAAGGTGAAGACCCACGTTACAGCACGTTACAGCAAAATAGCTTGAAAAAAGATTACAAATAAAACAATGTTGCCTTCTTCTAGTTTTTCTGCACCTCTATTGTCTTTCTACATCTCTACAATGTCTTTCTACACCTCTACAGTGTCTTTCTACACCTCTACAGTGTCTTTCTACACCTCTACAACTGTCTAACAACACATTTGCGGCATTTACAGACGCCCTTATCCAGAGCGACGTACAAAAGTGCTTTGAGTCTCTAGCAATGAATAAATCTACACTGGTACGCAAGATTGCAAACTTAATATAAATATAACTCTTGAATTCTACAAACCTTCATGGATGATCACTCATCCATTAAGATATGTCTGTCAAGCATGCCAAGATTCGAGCGGAAGCTTTGGTATCTGATGGAGGGAAAGAAAATATAAGTTGAGTGTCATCTGCATAGCAGTGGTAAGAAAACCAATGTGAGGATATGACTTCACCAATGGAGTGGGTATAGAGGGAGAAAAGGAGGGGACCAAGTACCGAGCCTTGTGGGACACCAGTGGTGAGTCTGCACAGGGCACCAAACAAGAAAACAAACAAGCAAACAAACAAATGACAAATGACCAAGCAAACACAACCAAACAAGCAAATAAATAAAAGATTGACTGACTGACTGACATATTTAGTAAGAGAGAGAGAGCGAGAGAGTAAGAAAGAGAGAGAAAGAGAGAGAGAAAGAGAGAGAGGGGGTGTGGCAGAAAGAAAAAAAAGATGGTACAACACAACAAAAGACATCTGCACAAGTAAAAAGCGAGCAGTGGAACTTTCTGTAAATAATAAAACCTAATACATGATAAACATAAAATAAAAACGGAATGTAGATTGTGTGAGGTTGAGAATAATTGTGTGTGTGTGTGTGTGTGTGTGTGTGTGTGTGTGTGTGTGTGTGTGTGTTATTTACTCTTTGCACCCACTCTTGGTTGAAGATGGAACTACAGAGCAAATGGAAAGCGAATTATCATTTCTGGTGTGAAGGCTGTCTCCATCCTTCATACACAGAGAACACATTTCATTTCAGATAAGGCTCACAGGCTCAACACACAAACACACACACAAAATCGCATGCCACCGTCTCTGCGTCTAATAATCTGTGTAACGCTCTATCTCTTTTCTCTTTCAATCACTTGTCTTCAGTTTTTTTGCTCAGCCTCTTTGCTGCCATCTCTCCTATCTCTTGACTTTTATCTTCTGCTCTTTACCCCTTCCCTCTTCTTTCTCGTTCTCTCTCTTGGGCCTCTGGAGTGTCCGAACTGATATGAAGCGCTGTGTCGGTCCAGACCTAATCTGTAAAGAGACCAAAGCAAAGGCTGCAATTTCAACCAGACTGAGAGATGCAAGAGTGTGACGCTGTAGTCTTGCACTAGTTGGCCTATAAAGAGCATGGATAAGTAGTCTTGGCTTTCTCTCTCTCTCTCTGTCTCTCTGTCTCTCTGTCTCTCTCTCTCTCTCTCTCTCTCTCTCTCTATCTTTCTTAAAGTCCATCTCTTTGCAGTTATGCAACATAGCCCCTTGAGAAACCTGCGATAAAACATTCCCTGCTGTGTTAAATTCGGTTCTGATAAGTGTACCTAAGTGTTCATTTCGGTTTTTGCAATTCTTCCGAAGGCTATAAGTTCCTCATTGCTTTAGACTGTGTTTAGGATTACATTCTTTTATATTCATTGTATTTCTGAAATGGCAGATCAGACCAGATCTTGCTTGCTTTGTCCAACCTTTATTCTCAAAGTAAACTTTTTTTTTGATATGAAGTTAACAAAGAAAAGTTGACTTTTTATTACATCTTCAGAAAATTAAAATGAAGTAAGGATTAAAATGCATGGAAGCATGATCTTATAGGATAATAAGAGATTGGTGAGATACAGCCAGATGTCAGATGATGTTACTAAAACATTTCAACATGTAGATAGACAGCAATGTATCCTAATAGTGTAATTTAACATTTAAAATCTTTTTTTTTCAATTTATTATATTTAATTGTTTTATCTGGAGGGCAAATGCTATGACCTGTATATAAATTATATAAAATCTATCAATAAATGGTGGTGAGCTGTCAGGGTTACTACTAACATAAACTCAGAATCACTGACTTATGTCAATATATTTTTGTCTATGAATATGTATACGATTATTTCCAATAGTCTATTCTCTTCATTGTATAGCTTTTCTCTATATCCATAACGCTAGCAGAAATTAACAGCACTGGCTCTTGTCAGCTTCAAATCCATATTGCTTGAAGCTGTTGCTTTAACCAATCAGACTGAGACTTTTCTAATCCAAGGCCCGCTAACAGGCAGAGGATAATATCTGCATTTTCAAGTCCTTTGACCCAAGAGCTGGTCAACTGCATCTGCAGCAAACTGCGTAAGCTCAAAAATACTTGAATTTAATAGCTGTGTTTTTCTTTCCACAGCAGCTGACAGAGGAAGAAATTGATTTGGTTGAAGATACACTTACATTTACAAAATGGTTTATTTAAGAAAAGCTGGACGTCATGAGGAAAAGTCAGACAAAACACTTCAAAAAAGTCGTTAAGCTTTTTCATGAACCATTTGTACTTTTGCGGTTTCTTTTCTTTAGAATTTGCACAAAAACACACAATTTGCCTTTGTTTCAAATCCTGGGGAAAACCATAATGCACAGAAAAAAGCACAGAAAACCCAGGGTCATTTTATAAGGTTAATATCGATGCTTCTGCTAGAGATGATGTAAGCGGGTGGTGCGGCTATGGCTGCAGTGAAAGGAGACGTGTTGAATTGTGTTCATTGGGTTTCTTACTTTAGTAATGCTCTATAAGATTCCTGTCTGTGGTGCAGCTCTCTGTTACACTTTGTTTCTCTATAATATTGATGGTTTCTCAAGCTGTGATGTCATAATGATGGTATTAAGAGGTGGATTGATTCAGGCAGGACACCACTGAAAGCCTAGGTGTGAAATGCACGACCTCCCTTTGCTGCTGAGAAAGCAGAAGAACAAGTGCGGGAACAAAGAAGAGATAGCACATGTAAGAAAGGTTTAATTAATTGAAAGGATAGGGTTCCATGTTCATGTATTGTATAAAAAATCTCTTGAGGCATTTCTTCTGAATTCATTCGACTTCCATGATGTAGTTAGTCGCTTTTAACAGGCTAATTAAGGGAACACGGGAGTTTGATTTGCTCCTAATCCCTAATCCATTTAAGGATTCAGTAGCATAGAGGCATTTAAAGCCAATTATCTTTAATCTTTGATACAGAGTGAACAACATGAATGAGATACTGTAGGTGTATATAAATGCATGCGCATGTTTTTCCATTTGTGTTTTAGAAAAATCCAGCGGAATGAAACATGTTTCATTCATGTAGCAGCATCAGCCGACTTTCAGCCAAATCCCTTTAATACAAATATACGTACCGGCAGCGCTACGAGGTTATAGCGCTTATAATAAATGCTGATCCTTTTTGATATGGTTTTCGGCAGACGGTCGATGTCCAGAGCAATCGTTTGGATCACCTCAAGGGCAGGGCCATGTCTCCGAGTGAGAAAATGGGACACGCTGAGCAGTTCAATTTAAAAAAGCTAACAGGTTCATGGCTCTCAGCTGCTTCACAAAGTCTCAAAGTCACAACAGGCATACAATAAACTATATGTACATCATATAGCATTGTTTCTGTTGGACATTTTGCCGTTTGCACATGTAAATAATTTTTCAGATTTCAACAAAATGAACTGGATATACAGGGACACTTAAACAATACAGTACAGTGTGCAAATATTATGGAATAAAAGTCCTGCAGAGGTGTGTGTGTGTGTGTGTGTGTGTGTGTGTGTGTGTGTGTGTGTGTGTCAATCAATCAATCAATCAATCAATCAATCAATCAATCTTTAATTATATAGCACCTGACATCTACCAGGTAGAACCTAGGTGCTGAACAAAGTGAATAGGCCATTATGTGTGTGTGAAAGTATCAGTAGACTAGGTCACCTATAATATTATTAATGAATGTGTGTGTAGGACGGGTTGAGGTAAGTTTGACTTCTCTCAGGATCAGAGAACAACCAGTATGCAGGAATGGGAAGTGAAGCAGTGGATAGGCGTCCTTTACGAGCCTGATGGCCTGTGGGAAAAAAACTTTTTTAGCTTTGAAGTTCTGGCTTTAGCACTCCTAAATCCTTGATAGTAAATCTCCATATAGGCAAAATCAAAATTCAAGTTGGATGGAAATGATGTATGCATGCATGTTTTTGTATGTAAACATCAAAAATATAGAGTATATTGTTTCAATTTATTATTTATTCAAATGCAAACTGTCACAATTTATATATGCTACTTAATCTTGATTTATTTGTATACAAGATCTGAAAGACCTGAATTTGCCATCCTGACTGTACACTGTGTAAAAAATACAAACTCCTAATGTATTTGAATACATTTGGCAATAAACTCCTTTCTGATTCCAAAACTTGGTTAAAATAATGGGAAAAGTTTAGAGATGGAAACGATTGCAAGCATACATTTGCTTTATTCAGCATTATGGTAATTTTATTGACACTGAAATAAACTGCATAAAGACTGCACTTCCCAGTTGATACCCAAGACTCATCCATTTACGAGTAAGACTGAATCAGACTGAATCCTCTTTTTAAACCCATCAGATTATCACTATACTCCTCCACCTTCTACCTTTACTTTTCATTTATTTTATCACATCAACTCAACCAACTTGTATGACACAAATCTGGGCAGACATTTTTTGGACTTTCAGGTATTGGGCATCTTATCAAATGTGATCTTGGTTTTACTGGACATTTTTAGAAATGATTTTGTGCTCTCTTTCATGTAGATAACAAACCAGCCATAGATGCAAATTAGCTAAAGCACCTGGAAAAGGAATAGATTGATGGTTTTCAATCTCCTACTTGACCACTTTAACCCTCATATGTCTTCACTCGATCTTAGCTAGTCCTGATTTTAGATTTGGTAATGTCAGTCTTGATAAAGTACTGTATGATATACAAAGAAAACTAAAAGGGTAAAACTTGTTGAAAAGCAAGTATTTATTTCCATGTCCAAAATATTTAGTCTATGAATGTACCAAATAATGCTTGGGTGATGCAAATGGTCTCTTTGAAATTGAAATAGTCTGACTTTATAAAATTTCTGGTGTTCATGTGAATGTCAGGGCAGAATTGAGAACCACTTGTTTGTGTCTGTGGTAACTGGAACATAGCTGGATTCAGCAGCTGGAAGGGAGGAACGTTGAGGTGTTTGGATTGAGATTACCCCAGATCAAAACCCATCTTTCTGGCAGACTTGGAAATTCCTTACAATAGTATACAGCTTTTGATGCTGATGCCTCTGGCTTGCTAATTAATGATCTGAAGATATAAACCTAGAATTACAAAAGGTAATTTGGCCATTACGCAATACATACAATTTTCACAGCATGAATTGAACATACTGGCCTTAAAGTCAAATCATAATGTATCATCAGTTGGTAATCCCTATGAATGTGCTAATATCCTTTATGTGAACTGGTGCATGGTGGATATAAATTTGTGCAATACACAAAGCACATTCATATTTTAACAACCTAAATGAAGACACACTTGGACAATAAACAGTCTGTCAATGACTGACAGGCCAACAGCTGTGATATGAAGAAAAATAATTACTTAGACCAACTCTACTCTTTTCCACACTTCTAGAAGAGAAAGTGTCATCATAGACAACATAATCTAACTGGCAAAATTACCCACTTAACTACCTCTAAAGATGTCTTTATACAGAGTAAATTATTGTGTTTATACAACTGGGCAGTTGTATAACACTCATTGTCCAGGCATGGCAACCTCTTGTTGTTGAACTCACAATCTTCGGATCAAAAGTCGAATGTCTTAACCCCTGAGCTACTTTACCCCTACTTAGGTATTAATGCCTGAGTAAGACAATGCATCCGCTATGTCTTAAAAAGCATTTATTGTAAAAATGTGTCATCTGTTTCATCTGTCTGCACTTGAATGCATTAATTTATTTATGTCTGTAAAGCTGCTTTGTCCATATCAAAAAACAAAAAACCTGAATTTTAGTTATATAGCTATAGTTTTATTATTTTGAAAGTGACTAATAAGTTGTTGGCAATATTTTATATGTAGGTTGATTTCTCCTCAATAAACGCTCTGAAGTGCGTTCTCTCAGCACCACTGCTGCGTATCACAACACTTGAGTGTCCTGAGAGTCACATAGAATACAGATTAACAGGGCAGAGGGAGAGCTGCTTCTTCCTGGAGACAGAACAGGAAAAGTTTTCTTTTTTGCACTACAAAAGACCTGTTTGCTGTCTGCCTGAACCAAATAAATAAAAGCGAACTATCTGTACCATATTAATTGCATAGCATCATATTTTTTCCTTTGCATTTTATTGCATTGTGTAAATTAAATTGAAATCTGATCGCACTGCATAGTAATAGAGGAATCACATCGCATCGGTAGCATCGTATCGCATTGCATCGTGTCAATAGCTCCAGGTTAAGATCTCCGAATAACTCATCATAACTCTCTGCTCTCCCCTTCAGCCATTGCTCTCAACCTTGGGGTAACCATGGACAATCAACTGTCCATCTCCTCACATGTTGCTAATGTGGCTCGTTCCTGACAATTACTTTTCTACAACATCCAAAGGATTCGACCATTTCTGTCCACACAGGCTGCCCAGGTGCTTGTTCAGTCTCTTGTCATTTCAAGACTGGACTACTGCAGCTCTGCTGGCAAGTCTTCCTCTAAATGCTACTCGTCCACTGCAAATTATCCATAACCTAGCCGCAAGACTTGTGCTTAATCTGCCCAAATTCTCCCACACCACCCCACTGTTGCTCCCTTCACTGGCTTCCAGTTGCTGCATGTGTCAGATTTAAAACACTGATGTTTGACTGCAAGGCCAAAAATGGACCAGCACCATCTTACCTCAGAGACCTCATCACACCACACAATGCACCACACCATACTGTCTGGGATCCTCCAGCACTGCTCGACTGGTACCACCTTCTCTCAGGGTAAGAGGTAAGTATACTTCAAGGCTCTTCTCTGCTCTGGCACCGAGGTGGTGGAATGAACTTCCACTAGATGTCTGAACAGTGGAGTCCCTGGCTATCTTCAAGCGAAAGGTAAAAACCTTCCTCTTTCTGGAACACTTTCCAAGTTTGCTTTGTTGAAAAAAATCCTCTTAACAGAGTTGTAGGCTGATTTATCTTAAGTTTATAATCTAGCGTACCAGTGTAGATAACTTTTGTACGTCGCTCTGGACAAGGGCGTCTGCTAAATTCTGCAAATGTAAATGCAAATGTAAATGTAGCTGCTTCATATGTATCTTTAATGTATCGTGTCATTGGCTATGCATTGAGATGCGAATTGCATTGGCCCCAGCTATGGAAATGCAAATCCCTATTGAGTATTGTTGACTACCTCATTTGCATCAAATCCTTTTCACATCATTCGAAGTGTTAACATTTAACTACCGCTTACTTGTTAAGCAGCTGAAGAAAAAAAAAAGATAAAGCCCATAAAGCAAATGTGGTGAAAAACACCTTCATTTAAATGTTGAGTAAAATTAATGAAGGCCATTACAAAACAACTAAAGGAAGCAGGGGGATACAGAAAAAGCGCTTAGCTAAAATGGCAGTCAAGACTTGTGAGCCTTGCAGGAGGACAATAAATGGACTCGTTTCATTTCACAGGCCGCCAAGTAATCATGTTTGTAAAGCCAGTAAAATGTGATAGATATCACCTCAACTGCTATTTGTATGTATAAAATAAAAAGAGTGTGTCCAGTGTAAGGGCATCTGCCACATGCCACAAATGTTAATGTAAAATTGAAGATCAAAAATGGGTTGTGATTAAAGAAACATGAGAGAGGAGATCAGTGTCAGTCTTTCTCAAGCAAGGACAGAAGAGAGTAGACCTTTTCGGTAGTATTATGATCCTATGATTGCTGAGAACACTTCATGCAAACTTCTAGCACTTAGATTATTTTACCTGACTGCTTAAGTAAGACAATGTCTTGATGGCAGTGACACTGGTTGACTGCAGTTGTCAGAGGTGGCGAAGAGCGGAATTTAGAGTTTTGGAAGGTTCACACCAAAAAAACTTGATACAGGGAATTTAAAAGTTAAATCTAACCTAGGAGTAGTAGCTTTGCCCCCTAAAGATAAGGTACTTATGCTAAAAAACACAGATGCTTTTACAACAGCTTGTTGAGGATGCAAATCCTCTATTTAGATTTTGTGCCTGGTGCCTCATAATGGCTCATAATGTTTTATAGTCCCTGTTCAACAGTCCACTTTCCATTGGCAGACAATTTACAACACACCTAAAAACCTTCCCATAAATTTTAACTCAATATTCCCAGCAGTCCTCAAGTACTTCCACAACATATCTCTGATTCGTCCCAAAAAGCTTTACCAAATATGCCTATGTTAATTTGTCTCTTCTAATGCCAGGGCGCTTCAGTGCCATCTACAAAAAGCACACTTAATTTTAAGTGCACCAGAGCATAGCCTCCATATTGCAGCCAGTCTGGCACCAGCAATATCTGGGTTCCACTCCATATTTGTGTTATTCTTTTAAATGTATTTGATGTCAACCATCAACAATCCTAGATACACTGTATGGATAAAAGTATTCAGACACTTTTCTAGCTTTAAGTTCTCCAAATAAATACAACAAAGTTTAAGGCACACAATTGTTTAGAATGTCTTTGTATGCAGTAGCATGACATGTTGTCTTCACTTAAACTAGGAGACCCAAACCTGTTCCAGCATGAGGATGCCCCTGTGCACAACCTCAGCTCCATGAAGATTTACTGTACATGGGTTGAAGTGGAAGATCTCCTGCTGTAGAGCTCTGACATCAACCCTATTAAACACCTGGGGGATTAATTGAAATGCTGACTGCACCCCAGGCCTCCTCACCCTAAATCAGTTCACATTATTACTTTACACACCCTTGTAGCTGAATGAGCACAATTCTCCACAAGCACAGTGGAAGCTATTTTAACAGGAAATATCGATTAATGTGAAATGGGATGTTCAAAAAACACATATAAATCTTCTTCTTTCAGGAAACTGGTCTGCGGTATTTAGCGTTCCAGGAATAAAATGGCACCCTCTAGAGTGAGGGAGGATTGACAAGAACGACATTGAGGCAAAGTGATCCTTAATAGAATCCATTGCAAGCACCATGACTCAAGGAATGTGGTACTGTGTCTCGGTAAGAAATTTGTAAATTATATTAAGGTATATTCAAATTGTCAACCTTTAGCCAACACACTCTGTATTAAGATAAATGTCCTACATTTATGATACACCATTATCCAGAGCAACTTACAATTATAAAATTTATACAACTGAACTGTTGAGAGTTAAGAGCCATTCCCAGGCACCGAACACTTGCGGGGTGGCAGTGCTGCGATTGGAACTACATTCTGATCAGAAGTTCAAGATTAAACAACTTTTTTCTAGAGATCTTTAGAGGCAAGACATGCAGGTAGTTGGTGTGAAAAAGGCAGATGTAGAGGACAGGGTGGTATGGAAACGGATGATCCGCTGTGGCGACCCCTAATAGAAGCAGCCAAAAGAAGAAGAAGAAAAGAAGAAGAAGAAGAAGAAGAAGAAGAAGAAGAAGAAGATCTTTATAGGAGATGCAATGTACAAATCATATTTTCATATTCATATTTTAACACCATAAATGGGGACACACTTGGACTTTCAACAGTCTTCTGATGACTGACAGGTCATTTGCCCTCACAAAGATGGGATATGATGAAGATTCCTTTGCCTACCATTCAAAATAATCAATAAGACCAACCTTCCTCTTTTGCATATGGCTAGATGAGAAAGCGGGCAGAGTTAGAGCTATATTATGATCATTAAACTTACATGATCAACATAAACTAACCCTTCTTAATTTACTTTATCCAGAGCAATTTACAGTTCTAGAAGTAGACCTATAGTATATTATGCATCATTAAACTAACATGGTTAACATAATCTATTCCACTATATTTAATTTATCTTTACCCAGAGCAACTTACAGGTTTCTCATTTATACAACTGAGAAGTGTACACAACACTCATTGCCCAGCCAGGGCAGCTCGGTGGTGATGGGATTTAACTCACAACTGTCTGATAAAAATGTCATTAAGCTAGCATACCCCAAACTAGATAACAATAGCCTGACTAACACAGTGCATCACTAATATCATGAACATATTTAAACAAAATTTAACAGGGATCTACAAATTTCATGTCAACATCTGGCTCCTCTTGCTGTTTTATTTTTAGAAAAATTAAAATAGCCTATGTAGTTTTCTGCATAGTCCAAAACTGTATGGTTGCTGGTTTTCCTACTCTAACACTTAAATAGACTTTATTACTGTCAGTTGTTTTTTTACAGAATACTTAATCATTGGAATTCCCAATAATTATTTTACATATATCCTAATCACCCACCTCCTATACAGTATATCATATATTATAAATTATATATTAGGTCCTATTTAGAGATTCCAGAAACGATTAGCTAGTCAAGGCTATCTAATTCAGGTAATATTCTCCAAAGCGCCAATTACAAACTGCTTAACAAGTACCCCAGAGACTATCATACATGTAATTATTTAATATTATGTTTTGTGTGATATAGTACCACAAAATAAATTTAAAATGAAGGAGCAGAAGTGCTACATGTACATGCCCACAGTCCTCACATGTTTAAAATGGTTCATGCTCAAGTAGGTTTTTATTGTCATTTTGTACATTTTATGCACTTTGGAATGAATGCCAATTTTCCAGGAACATAGTGTAACACATGGCAACACACTAGACAAGTATGCAGTAATAGTGCAAATAGAATTGCAGGGCAATAAATACCCAAGACGAGTTTTATGTTAATTAGACAAAACAACAGAACTGTAAGCTATTATGTAAGTTAACATCAAGGAATTCACCAAGACTATTGGGTCAGCAGCAAAAAGAGTCTCATAAATAAACAAAAACAATATAAATAATGAATGTCCAATGCTGTACTGAAGCTTCAGGTGGTCAGTTGTGTGTCAACAGTTATCCTGGGGTTATGGGTCTGAAGAGTCCAGGTGAGCATTAGGAGGCAACAGGTTGTGGAGTATTCTGATTGCCTCAGGGAAGAAACCATCCTTGAGTCCTCACTTAGTCATTTATCTTTAATGAGTCAGTGTATCTCATCTTCTTATATTTAAAATGATCTAATAAACAACTAATAACTTATAATGTATGGAGAAAAAGTGCTAAGGATATGTGAAAACTTTATAAAGTGGCTTACACATTCTTATGCGTAGACCTATATGATAGATTTCATATGTTGGGCCAGGTTCCCAACACATCGACACTTTTTCAGAAGCAAATGTGAAAATGAATTGCAAAAAACAAAATTTTAACATTTGCCTGCGATGTATTGTGTGTTTCGGGGACAGAGCATTCTTCTAGTTTGTGTACAAACGTTGTGCTTAAAATGAAAGTATCAGCTAGCTGACTCCTGTGGTAGAGATCTGTAGAACCTCCTCAACATTTTCTGGACAGGAACATGGACTGCAGTTTCAAACATAATGAATTAGATTCTGATTGCTGCTGTATTGAAGAAAGTATGGAATGACTAATAAAAGTAAGATGACTTCCACTGTACATATATACTGTACATTACAGCCATATTCTTTTCTCCACATTCTGTTCTCCCAGCTTATTTGGAAATTGCAGTGGCGGGCCATGCATATGGTACCTGGACCTTCAGTGCGGACTTACCCGACTCAATACCACCACTATCACGTTGCAATTATAGAAACCATCAATACAATACAAAAACACAATATAACAACTCGTGGCATTACAGAGATAAAGGCAATTTGTCAGGATCTCCTGGGCACTTCCAGTTTCGGGGCACGTACTTCCGGTTCCGCGGCGAGCCCTTCCAGGTCATCGGCCATCTTGCTGTTTTTCCCCCTCCTCTCTGTATTTAAGGACAACCTAGATTTTAGCTCGGGGCTAGATTATCTTACCGGCTACCTAGCCCCTGAGATTATTCTTGCCATCCTGCCTGCTCTATATCCTGATCCTGATCCTGATCCTGATACTGATCCTGAACTTGACCCTGACCCTCAACCTGTTCCCTGTTCTTCTTGTTACCTGGTTTGGACTTTGGACTGTTTTTTGGTTTATGTTTTGCTCTGCCCTTTATTGACCTGTTTGCCGATTTATGTATTTTTTTGCACTGTTTTGGTTTTTGGTTTGCTTCCCTGTATTGCCCTGTTGCCTGTGCCTTGACCCTGAACTGTTTTTGGATTGTGTTTTTGCCTTTGCCCCTTTGCTTAACCTTTTATATTAAATTCTGTAATTCTGTAACCTTGTGTGCATCCTGCATTTGGGTCCTCCCATCCAGTCACCTAGCCCGGCACCTGTGTTCTCTGACAGAATAATCTGGCCAAAAGATAGACCCAGCGGATGTTTTGAAGCGTTGGGCTTGCTCCGCCACTGACCGGCAATTCAGGGACCCAACCGAGACGGTAGAAATTCTGAAGCTCAGCCCCCAGCAGAGACCTCCGCCGAGGGCGCCGCTCTGCCTCAGACCTCCGCCGAGGGCGTTGCTCCGCCCCAGACCTCCGCAGAGGGCGTCGCTCCACCCCAGACCTCCACAGAGGGCGTCGCTCCGCCTAAACACATCGGCCAGAAAGTGCTTGGGGCGGCCACCTGGAGGCTTGCTCCACGCTTTGTTCAGCCTTTCCTGACCTCCAAGGCGCTCTACCCGGTATCAGTTTGCCTCAAGCTCCGCTTTGTCTGTTGCTGGCACTTCACTTGCCTCGTGCCCCAGGATTATTGTGCCTTTCCAGGCGAATTTAAAATCTGATTAGTTAAAGAAAAAGACAGATTGGTAATATAGTTTAAGGTACATTGACCAGCACTACTGATTCTAAAGGCCCTGGGCAGATTAGATTAATATGGCAGTATATAGAAGCTGAAATCTGATTGGACAAAAAAATCTAACATCCACATACAATTACTGGAAGTCGTAAAGCCATAAAAACGCTACCAAATAAAGAGAATAAACAGTTGGGAATAAATTAATACAGTTTCATGGAACATATATTAGAATTTAGGTTGTAAATGTAGGTCAGTGCTTCTGATAGTGTTCAGGCCAGGATAAAAGGCCTTGCTGCCCTGACCACCCGCCACTGAAAAATTGGGATCCAAGCATTGTCAGCCACGATGCTGCACACCTTTAAAAAGAAAGGTTTAAAAGCTTGTTCAGGGACTCAACATGAGAACTTGGCAGTGATGGAGCTTGAACCACCAACCATCTAACCAGTAATTCTGAGCCTCAACCATTGAACCACCACAACCCTGTAAAGAGAAGGTCTGCACCTCAGAACACCAGAGATGGGAAGTAATGAAGTACAAATAGTTTGGTATTGTACTTACTTTTGTGGTATCAGTATTTACTTCACGATTAAGTTTTCAGGAGAGTGGTAGCTCAGTGGTTAAGGTGCTGGGTTACTGATCAGAAGGTCGGGGATACAAGCCCTGGTATTGCCAAGTTGCCACCCGTGAGCAAACCTCTTAATTCTCGGCACTCCAGGGGCGCTGTACCATGGCTGACCCCAGCTTCTGAGAAAGCTGGGATATGTGAAGAAAGAATTTCACTGTGTTATAAGGTATATGTGACAAAATAAAGGCAATTCTTCAGATAACTGTTTACTTAAACTCATTACATTTTTCACACAAATATCTGTAATTTCTACTTCTTACATTTTCAAGCCAGGCTCATTACTTTATGATCATAACTCTCATTGCGCGCCATTTTCAGAAGGCAACATGGCTAACGTGGACGAGACAGAAGGAGTCAGTGATGTAAACATAACTGAGAACAGAGACTTTCCTGATCACCTGATCATTATCATCTGTTCTCTCCTTGTGTTCTATATGGTGGTTATTCAGCCTGGATTCATTGGGTAACAAAACTAAAATTATTTCGTACTAATATATTATGATGTGAGGTCCAGTTACCAGAGTAACACTAAAATGTAGTAGTAATTACTACTTTTTACTTAAGTACATGTCAGAACCCAACCTTCTTTACTTTATCTTGAATAAAAAAGTATAGTCAGTATTTTTATCAGAGTCTTTTAAAACATGATTATCTGTACTTCTACTTGGATCAAGTTGTACTTTTGGATATGTGCAATCTCTGCAGAACACACATGAAAACATGAGGTGGATGGACTCCAGAGGCAGAAGATAATATTAACTTCCACTTCTGTCAGCCATAAACAAGAATCTGAGATTCACGTGGTTATAGACTTCTCTCTTACTATACAGCAAGAAACCTGAAATAGACCAGGTGATATTTTTTTATATTTCCAGTTTATTTTGGGTGAGTTTGTGCCCATGATGTCCTCAGTTTCACTATATGGAAAAAACTATTGGGACACCTGAACTTGCCAGCCATATATGGTTCTTTCCCAAACTGTTATCGTAAAGCTGAAGTCACACAATTGTCTGGAGTGTCTTTGGATGCAGTAGCATGAAACTTTCCCTTTTTTAAAGCAAAGATCTCCTGCTACAGAGCTGTGATCTCAAACCTATTGAACACCTTTTAGATGATTTGGAACTGCACCCCAAGCCTCCTCACCTCACCTACATCAGTACCTGATTTGTGTCTGAATAAGCACAAATCTCCACAGGCACACTCCGAATCTAGTGGAACAGCTTCCCAAAAGAGTAAAGGGAAATTATATTAGCAAATTGGGATTAAAAATGGAACATAAAAGCACATATTGAACATAAAAGCATGTACAATACTTATGACCAGTTGTTCACAAACCTTTGGCAATATAATGTACCTGTTCTTGGCTGATAGGAGTGGAACTTGACGTAGTCTTCTGCTTTTGTAGTCCATCTATCTCATGTTTTGATGTCTTGTGCATTCTGATATGCTTTTCTGCTCACCATGGTTGTAAAAAGTGATCATGTGAGTTACTATATCCTTCCTGGGCAGCTTAAACAAATCTGGTCCTTTGACCTTGAAACAAGGTGTGTCTATGAACAGAACTGTCATTCACTTAAGTTTTACCTTTTTTTATACTTCAAAGACTTCAGTTTGTGAAGATCCCAGATCGACAGTTTCTGAAACACTCAAACCAGCCTATTTGCCACTAACATCCATGCCATGGCAAAGTTGTATAGCTCATACCTTTTTTAACTTTATGTGAAAATTAACTGAAACTCTTGACCTGTATCTGCTTGATAGTATACAAATTCCTATACACTACTGCTACCACCTCATTGGCTGATTTGCTAACTACATAAATATCCAGGTGTCCAGATGTCCCTAATAAAGTGCCAGGTGAGTCTTTATGATTAAGTGGACTTCACAGCCATTTAATTTCTCATTACATGGAATTACATGCAATTTTATCATGTCTGAATATACAGAACCCGTATGGGGAAACTGAGGTTACTTTTGAAAGAACACACTAGTGGACATTCGCTTCAATGAGTTCCCCAACTGTACAGAAAGTTTACGAGAAAAGTCATTGGTGCTGAGTTCAGATCTTCATATGGATGCTGTGTCTAAGAGTCAGCAGGCATTATGCAGATTATTGCAGTGTTATTTTGTCTGACTGAGTACACAGCCTGGTCCAGCCAAAAGAAATATAGCTGCTTTGGAGTTTTTTGTATTTCTAAACATCAACACAACCAACTCTCCTACCTTCTTTAAAAGAAAGTTGTGAATTGATCCAGCCTGAAGTCCTGAAGAATCTTTATTTAAAAACAAAAACCAGTTCTTTCAAAAGAGCTGACACCTGAGATCATTCCATCAATGGTGAAGAAATAAATAACTATAATACAGAAACAATAAAATCAATGAGTCTGTTTCTTTAACCAATCAAAGTAACCAATCAAGTAGGTTGTATTTTATTTACATTTTTATGTTTTTGTCATATTATTAGACAAATATTAATTCTGAACTGCTCCAGATGATGTATGTGGCACAGTTGTGGTTGCAGTGTAGAGGTTTGGAGTCTTAACTGGGTTTCTTGCTTTAGTAAAATAGTGTTCACCCTCCATATGTGAAATGCCTCTCTCTCTCTGTAATGCCACATGTTGTTACATTTCGTTTTTGTATAGTATTGATGGTTTCTATAATTGTGACGTGATAGTGGTGGTATTAAAAAGTGGTAAGTCCTCACAAATTTTCCAGGTACCAAATGCACGGCCCGCCAGTGTATGTATATATATATATATATATATATATATATATATATATATATATATATATATATATATATATATATATATATATAGTGGAAAAATCAGGTTTCAATACTTGCATATATTTAGGAGTTTTAATAAAATGGAGCAAATGGTTCACACCTATTCACACAGGTAAATTTAGGCTGAATATTTCTGACTGATGTCTGAATGAGAAAGATTCAGACACATTCCCTATACTTTTATGTTTTTATTTTTTCTACAACGATGGCTAATCTCTTACATCATTGACTCGCAAACTGCAAAATGATCGATCCATGAATGAGCCTCCATTCCTCCATAGGTTTTTTTTTTTGTTTAAACTGTTTTTTACCTCGTTATCCGAATTACGGCTTATTTTCTCCTTTCTCATTTCCAATGTTCTCCTCTTTCTATAAGTTGCAGCATTCTGGGGTAGGATCACAGCTCCTGCTTTTTATATGCACCAACAGAAGAATCGGATTAGATAGATGGAAAAAAAACCACCACAGCAAAGTACAAGCTCTCTGCAGATCTTTATCTTATTGCCAGACATTTCTTCTGGCAAATGTGGTCTGTTTGTTTTCCTGATATTTGAGCCTGTAATTATGATTCATAAGGTTAATTTATTTTCGAGCTTCTCCTGTTTCGTTCTCATCGGCTAATTATAAACCTGAAATCAACCCAGTGCTGACATAAAGACGACTTCATACCAGTTCAACTTTTAAACATAGATTTTAATCAAATTCAAAAGATACAATAGTCAATATTTTTCAAGTACTATTAATATAGCTGTAATGTAACATATGTAGAGATAAAATAATACCAAAAATAATAATAGTAGTAATATGCATTTTAAGCCATTGTTTCAACACAATTGTATTATCTAGCTAAAAGAAACACATTTTTTTTTTTAATGTCCCTTCCAATCAGGAATGCTTGCTTTCAGAATCACCTTTATTGACAAGTATCATGAGTTGCATATACATGGAATTTGATGTGCTGGTGCTATAAAAATATGAAAAAAACTGATACTTTATAACTGATACATAATAAATAAATATAAAGATAAAGACATTAACTATACAGTTTGTATGATGATAATCTTTTCCAGAATAAGCCAAGGTGCAACATTCCATTATAGTAGTAAGAGCGCACCAACACACCAAGGCAGCGATCTGCGGCACAATCTTGTGCTGCTTGGTGCTCATTTTATTAACACAATCTGAACGCGCCATCAACTCCTCATAAAATCTCAAAAGTATGAGGAAAAGTTGTACAATATATAGCGAAAACTTTGTGGACCCATAACTATAAGATTGGTATGTGCCTTTTGAACATCCCATTCCACATTTAGTCCCCATTTGCTGTTATAATGACCTCCACTTTTCCAGGAAGATGAGTAAGTGTGTTTAAGGAGATTTATGCTCATTCAGCCACAAAGTAATTGGTGAAGTCAGATACTGATGTAGGTGAGGTGAGGAGGCTTGATGTGCAGCCAGTTTTCACATTCATTCCAAAGATGTTCAATAAGGTTGAGGTCAGAGCTCTATAACAGGCCACTCAAAATCTTCTACTCCAACCTATGAGACTATATGCCCATTAAGCTGTCTTTGTGCGCAGGGATATCTTCATGCTGGAACAGGTTTGGCTCTCGTAGTAAGTGAAGGAACGAAGACGTCATATACAATTGCATGCCTCAATTTTGGTGGTAACAGTTTGGGGAAGAACCACATATGGCTGAAAAATTCAGATGTCCAAATACTTTATCCATATAGAATATGTCTAAAAACGCACCACATTCACAACCTTGCTTTCAATTGTTTCCAATTTCCCAAATGTTGCTCATGCACACTGAAACAGAGATGGCAAAAGTACACACATCCTTCACTTACTCATAATCCTATTAACATACTCGGGTAAAAGTTGAAGTACTAACTACACTTTTTTTCTCAAGGTAAAGTAAAGTTTGGGCTCTGACATGTACTTAATAAAAAGTAGCTGTTACTCCTACCTGTTTTAGTGTCATACAGGTAACTGGACGGCACGTCATATTAATATTAGGATTGTCAATCGATTAAAATATGAATCCTAATTATTGCATGATTGTCGTGAGTTAACTCACGATTAATCACAACCAAATTACACATTTTTATCTGTTTTAAATGTACCTTAAATTCATACTTTCCAATTTTTTAATATTCTAATCAACTAGGGCATGGACATATATTGATGCTTTACGCAATGTATGTTTATATTCGTGAAACCAAACTCAACATAGAGCATGAAGACAAAATCTTCTTGTAAACATTTTAAAGTATTAATGGTGTTTTAATTTCGGTAAATTATCAGGACACTAAACGAAACCTTTGCTATGTTTTCACATGGACAGTTAATGAGGATATATCCGAGAAACTGTACCTTTTATAACTTTCATACGGATTACAAAGCATGAAAATATTTGTAATCGATGTGAATTAGTTTCTTTAAAAGTCAACTTTTCGAGCTTTCTATACATATATTTATTATGTGTGTGAGGCAAATATTCCCTGAGATTCGGGTTGTTTGTCTGTGAAGAGAGATGACAGAGACGGCACCCTGTCTGTTTGCTTTATTTTACAAAAGCACAGCGTTTTGTTGTTTTTATGAGTGTAGACTGAAAGTAGAGCCTTTACAGATTCAAATGATGTATTGCCCTTATCTGTACAATCAAAAAAAGACAGAGTAATTTTAGTTCGTTTCGGCGTTATGAGAAAAACAAAACTCGCCGCAGGTTGTTCCCCAAAATCTCGCAATACATGGCCCCGGTCATCCTCTCCTTAATACAGTGCAGTCGCCCTGTCCCATGTGCAGAAAAACACCCCCAAAGCATGATGCTACCACCCCCATGCTTCACAGTAGGGATGGTGTTCTTGGGATGGTACACATCATTCTTCTTCCTCCGAACACGTTTAGTGGAATTTTGACCCAAAAGTTCTATTTTGGTCTCATCTGACCACATGACTTTCTCCCATGACTCCTCTGGAACATCCAAAAGGTCATTGGCAAACTTAAGACATGCCTGGACATGTGCTGGTTTAAGCAGGGGAACCTTCCGTGCCATGCATGATTTCAAACCATGACGTCTGAGTGTATTACCAACAGTAACCTTGGAAACGGTGGTCCCAGCTCTTTTCAGGTCATTGACCAGCTCCTCCCGTGTAGTTCTGGGCTGATTTCTCACCTTTCTTAGGATCATTGAGACCCCACGAGGTGAGATCTTGCATGGAGCCCCAGTCCGAGGGAGATTGACAGTCATGTTTAGCTTCTTTCATTTTCTAATGATTGCTCCAACAGTGGACCTTTTTTCACCAAGCTGCTTGGCAATTTCCCTGTTGCCCTTTCCAGCCTTGTGAAGATGTACAATTTTGTCTCTAGTGTCTTTGGACAGCTCTTTGGTCTTGGCCATGTTAGTAGTTGGATTCTTACTGATTGTATGGGGTGGACAGGTGTCTTTATGCAGCTAATGACCTCAAACAGGTGCATCTAATTTAGGATAATAAATGTAGTGGAGGTGGACATTTTAAAGGCAGACTAACAGGTCTTTGAGGGTCAGAATTCTAGCCATGGTAGGGTGCACCTACACTTTAATATTAAGATTATTAATCCTAAAAAATAAACTGTATGAGTTTTTATTACATAATGAAATACATTTTATTATTTATTCGACCATTTTTTGACCAGCTCGAATATTCTTGCACACATACACACACACACACACACACACACACACACACACACACACACACACAAGCTAACTATTACACTAATATGCCGTTCAGGTGTGCTAGGACAAATAAAAGACTGTAAAACCCTTATTTTATTGACTTGTTAGTCAGTAAGTCTAAAGGTCACTCATTTACAGCCTGGGGATGGAATTTACAAACAATGAAACCCCAAAATAAAGAATTAAGTTTATGCTTCATTGCTGAGATCCCTATATAAAGCTCTATATGAGCACCAGCTCCAAGCAGCTCCAATCAAACTTTTGATTGAAAATGAGTTTGTTCAATAGTTCTTTTTCTCTCTGGAAGTTAAGAAGACAAATAAATAAATCAATAAATAGATCAAATAAAGAAGCTGCCTGTCATGTTACATGGAAAGAAACTTTCCAGGGTCAGAAAACTTAAAAGTTACAGATTTATCTTCGATAGTTAGAAAATGCTAATATTGGAGACTATATCCAAAAGAAAGAAAAATAAAGAAAGAAAGGTGCTTTATACTTTTTTTTTTTTTTTTTTACAGCATAGTGAAATACTTCTTTGCATATCCCAGCAATGTTAGGAAGCCGGAGGCAGAGAGCACCAACAGCTATGATATAACACTCCTGAAGTACAGACAGTTAAGGGCCTTGTAAAGGCCCCCAAGAGAGGCAGCTTGGTGATACCAGGGTTTGAAACCCTAATTCCCGATTAGTAACCCAGAGCCTTAACCACTGAGCTACCAGCAAATCAATAATGCTAAAAGAGTCACTATATTAATAAACTGTTCATGGAGCAATAAAATACATTTACTGACAAAATTCACTAGGAATTAAACGAATGTATAAATTTAGATAAGTGTGTCCACACTATGTTTTGAATCACTTTACCAGTCGTTGTTCATGCACACTGAATCATTAAAAAATGCGCATGAGTAAAAGGTCAGTTGCTTCAGCCTGCAGCATTTCCACTTGCCGTTTATTTATTTTACTGCTCTTTGACACTTTGTGGCAACGTCCAGCAAAGGCACTGTCACATGAATAAGGCAACGTTTACACTAATCCGGATCAATAAAAAAAAATGGGGTTTTCATGTAGAAACGCTCTGTCCAACAGAGTGCCCACGTGTCCAAACTTGGTTTCAATCGCTTCCCAATTGTTACTCATCCACACTGAAACGTCTGAAAAGGCTTATGTCCCTGTACTGCGCATGAGTAAAGAGTAAGACGCTTCGATCTGCGTAATTTTTCCCCCTCGTTTAATTACTTCCCGGCTCTTTCATATGTTACGGCAATGACTAAAAATGCGTCATCGTTTTCGAAAGCCTATGTTTTCACAGTGCACACTGCGGCACTAAAACCGTTTTCGAATTTATCCACTCTGGAGAGTGTTTTCAAAATGCTACGTTTTCGTTGACTCTCAGTGTGAACAGAAGGCCAAAACCATCATTTTCCTGTTTGGTCTGAAGTTTCTTTAGTTCCCACAAAAAACTAAAGGAATAAAAGTTGTTTTGTCTTTCATACCATCTTGTTAAATATGTATACAGGCTTTGCTATAAAAAAAAAGAACATGAAAAGGGTGTCTGTGTGCAGCTAGTCCAGTTAGCTTGCTTTGTAAATCTGCTAAAAAAATAAAAATAACAAAAAACAAAGCTAGTACAAAATCTAGCATGTAAAAGAAATAGACAAACTGATGCGCAAATTGGTTCATAGTCATGACTAAGTGCTGAACATGCCACTCAATAAAGAATTTCTTTGCACTAGGTGTAGGCAGTACTGGTGTAGGAGATGTTTCATGAACTAATGGTGTTCTGACAACAAAAAGAAAAGGTACAGAAGTAAAATAACAGCCAGACAATGGCTTTTTCTTTGACAGATGACTCAAGCTGAATCTGGTTTTTGGTGGTGGGATGGTTTTCGTGCTCCTACACACCGAAAAGAAAATATAAATGAATAGGTTTCACTGCATTCTAGACTCAGGCTCTAAACACACCTACCTGCTTTCCTCGTCAGGTAATTGTTATAGTGCCAATCATAAATATTCATCCTCTGGGGTTATACTTGTTAGAAATATGTTTGCCTGTGATTACAGCTGTAGTAATTCTGAGACATGCCTCTGCCAGTTGTGCACATCTGGATCCTGATATTTGATCACTTTGGTTAAAGTTCACTGAACATGTCTTGCAACAGACACATAAATAAAATAATTTTTAACTACATTAAATTAAATTTACAGCATTATCCAGAACGACTTAGAGTTATCCAGCTGAGCAAATAAGGGTTAAGAGCCTTTCTCAAGGGCCCAGCAGTGGCAGCATGGTGGTGCTGGGACCTAAACTTATAACCTTCCAATCAGAAGTCCAACATCTTATCCACTGAGCTACCCCTTACCTATACTATTTACAAGCTCTTGGTGTTGAACCATTCCAGTGTGCCAGGTGTGCTGTTCTGATGAAAGATGATTGTGCTTTCTGAAAGGATTGTCTTTAATTTGGTTCCAACCATCTTTATCTCAAACCTTTCTCAGGCCATGTCCACACTAATAGGTTTAATAGGTTTTTGTTTGAAAACACATATTTTTCTCTGTGTTTGGGCCTTCCACACTGAGACGATTTTTGAAAGTGCTTGCCAACATTGATAAATCTGAAAATGCTGTTTTCTCGTCACAGTGTGGAAAATGGGGCTTCTGAAAATGATGACGCATTTTTGTCATGTAACAGTGCCTTTCTTGGACATTGCCATGAAAATTTGAAAGACCTGAAAAGTAAATAACGGCAGGTGGAGATGACGCAGGTCGAAGCGTCTTCCGTTTTACTCATACGCACTACAGGGACGTAAGCATTTTTAGATGTTTTAGTGTGGATGAGCAACTTTTGGAAAAAGATTGAAAATATATTCCAGCAGTTCCTTTGACCTTATGATTCTCATTTGCTCTGACATGCATTGTGATCTGTAAGGTCATCTATAGACAGGTGTGTGGCTTTCCTAATCAAGTCCAATCAGTAAAATCAAACACAGCTGGACTCAAATGAAGGTGTAGAACCATCACAAGGATGATCAGAAGAAATGGATAGCACCTGAGTTAAATATATGAGCGTCACAGCAAAGGGTCTGATTACTTAGGACCATGTGATATTTCAGTTTTTCTTTTTTAATAAATCTGCAAAAATGTTAACAATTCTTTGTTTTTCTGTCAATATGGGGTGCTCTGTGTACATTAATGAGGAAAAGAAATGAACTTAAATGATTTTAGCAAATGGCCACAATATAACAAAGAGTGAAAATTTAAGGGGATCTGAATAATTTCCGTACCCACTGTATATATATTTAGATGAGTTAGCATATTTAGATTAAAATGCCTTTTTTTTCCCGAATTTATCTGATCTGACTCAGTGTAGACTTAACCTTACAGTGCATGATGCTACCACAAACATGCTTCACAATGGAGATGGTGTTCTCAGGATAAAGTTAAAAAAAAAGTTGTAGTGCACAGAGAACTTTTTTTTTTACATGTTTGCAAACATGCTTGTGAACGGCTTCAGCCAACACCTTCAGCAGAATCTGAGCTGTGAACCTCATCAGGTTTTATAAGAGATACCATTTGTCACTGTCAATTGGTAAATGGACTACTCTTATCAGAGCCCCAATTGGGTCATGTCCTTTTATTTTTTCACATAAATAAAATCATCTTTATAACCAAACCCTGTTTCACTTTGCCCTGGATTTTTTTGATTGTTTCTTGTTTTTCATGATGCTCATGGTTAAGGTTCTCAAACAAACACAAGTGACTCTTTGATAATATGAAATATATATAGATTCATGACTCAAATCCAAAATAAATTTGCTATCATGGCATAAAATCCTAATTTCCTTTTCCCAAGTTTACAGGGGTAAATACTTAAGTCACTGTCAAAAATGATAAATTTGCATCTAGATGAGGATGTTGCTACTCTTCATCTATTCTTTAACTAATCTTTAATGCACCGACTTGTTTTATTTTGTTGTTTGAGTTGCTATTTTTCATCATTCCTATCAGCTCCTTTCCTCCAAGCCGTGGGCGTGTGTTTAAACAGAACGGCTGATGCGTATGTTAGCAATATGCACTCAGGAGACTTTACCCAACAGGGTTTAAGGGTTACAGCTTCAGTTTTAGTGAAGCTATTTGTGTGTGGGTGAGTGGTATTATGATGGCTTTGAGAATTTGCAGAATAAACAGCCAGAGAACAGCCAGAGAACCATTCCCAACCACCTGGGCTTTCGCTTGGGTGCAATTTGTATGGTTATTTTTTTTTCTTTTTTTTGGTTCCTGATTTAACACACACAGAGATTGCTGACCAGACTGCATAACATTCCATCTGTCATAATTTAATGACTTTGGGTTTAAAAAGTATGAATGTTGACACTTTTTTCTTTACAAAGGCTTGAAAGTTTCCTCGCGGCTTTTGTATCAAAACCATGCAGTTGATCTAATTTTAACAGACATGATTGACTGTAATCGAACCAGGTCTTAACATGAACGGAGTGTGTGACAGGGAGATGAACAGATCATGCTAGAACTGATGGCAGAAAAACTCAAGAAAAGGTCAGATGCCTTTTAGAAATGTGGAAAAATAATCTGACCTGACTGGCTGTCCAGAGCAGTCACTCTTTATAAGACACTCTTTACATGCGTGAAATCCGGGCAGAGCTTCTCCACAATCAATGACTTTCCTCTTCATGTTCAAATAGATGCAACCTTCATCATGTATGAAGTACTCCTCAGGTGAGAGCTACCAAGATGTGAAACATACATAGTTTTTAATTTGGTACTCTGGTCCTAGTTTCAGCTTAGCAATGCATTAGTATAGGACACTGTTGGACATTATGGGACCCTAGATTGGACTTTTATGCACTGATCAAGCTCACAATTTAATTGCCTTTGGATCAAAAGCTCCAATGTAAATGGAGGAGTTAATCAAATGCCAGTATTACAGTAAAACCTTTACAATTCCATCCTCAGAAAACAAATGATAAAGCAATATTTTTTACTAAAAGTACCAGTGTCACAGCTCCAGGGGTCCCCGGCCTTCATCCTGAGCTTGGTTTTCTGTGTGGGTGGATTTTTCCTGCATTTATGTTGGTTTTTCACTGGGTTTTCTTCCACCTCCAACTTACCACCTAGTGGTACTTGGATTAGCTTGGGGAGATTTTCCCACTTAGGTATAAATACGAGTGGCGTTCAAGTCAAACCGGGACTTTTAATTTTACAGATAAAAAAGAATGCTAGGCAGTACTTCACGCAGCAGTAAGTGTCTAGGGTGTCCTATTACAGTCCAGAGACCGTTAATCAAGACTGTTAGTGCATAAAACAGCATGTGGTGATAATGTTTCTTGTAAATGAAGGCGTAAATCCTGTGTATATCTACAGAAAACTTTAAATACTGTAAAGTGATGAAACGCTCAGCCGCAGTTTCAAAGTTGGCCGAGCGTCTGTCAGTGCTGATCCCGGTTGAGGGGGTTCTCAGCTCACAGCAGTCATTCCTGTGAACATTGGAACCCCTGATCCTGGATAATCGACAAGTTACTCAGAGGTCAGGCTTTCAGCACTGGTGACGAAGTGAAGCAGGCTGTCTTAGGATGATTCAGGCAACCTGACTGAATCTTTTTATGCCTATATTTTCTAGGCAATAGTTAAATGCTGAAATAAGTGTATAAATGTAGCAGGGGCAGAGATGGAAAGTGTAATAAAATATTCTACTCAAGTAAACATACTGCTATTTCAGTGAAATCTTTTACTCAAGTATGTAAAAGTAAAGCTACAGGTCTAAAAATAAAAAAAAAGTAAAAAGTTCATTTATTATTTACTCAGAGTAAAATTAACAGAGTTACAGCAGGAGGTGGGATGGGGGATTCTAGTGTAGTTTAAAAAGGACAAGGGATATAAATCTCAAACTAGTTGTTTTTAATTGAAGGAACAGCTTTACATATTAAAGTGCAATAACAACAAACAAATAAAATACACTACAGTCCATGACTTGAGTCGAATGTTATTCATGCACTTTCACAGCAACAAAAAATTCTCGTTATAATTTAGCGCATTTGTTCACCGCACATCAATCAGTGCAGTAACTTCCGGGGTGCGATTCCCCCCCCAAAGCATTATTTTGTTTATAAATTTTTTTACTCAGTAACAGACAGAGTTGGGACGTAATGAAGTACAAATACTTTGTTATTGTACTTAAGTAGATCTTTCTGTTATCAGTACCTTTGAACGGTTTACATTTGACATTGTACTTTTACTTTTTACACAAATATCTGTACTTTCTACTTATAACATTTTCAAAACAGGCCTTTTGCTTTAGTTTCAATGTATTTGGTCAATATTTTTCTTCACACTGTGCTGTGTTTTCAGACCATCAACCTATTTCTTGTCATTGCACGTCTTATTCAATCTACCACTGGTGTATGATTTCCTGGTTCTTACACCACGTGGATGAGACAGAGAGTCAGTGATGTAAACATGACTGAGAACAAAGACATTCCTGATCATCATCATCTTTTTTCTGCTTGCGTTTTATATTTTGTATTATTATATTAATATGATGTGAGGTCCAGTTTCCAGCGTGACACTAAAACAGGCAGCAGTAATGGCTTTTTTTTACTTAAGTGCATGTCAGAGCCCAAACCTCTTTACTTTAACTTGAGTGAAAAAGTGTAGTCAGAACTTCAACTTTTACAGGAGTCTTTTAAAACATGAGTATCTGTGCTACTGAAGTGAAGGATATGTGTAGTATTGCCATCTCCGGTAACTGGTATGTTTTAAAATGTAGTTAAGTACAATACTTCAAATGAAACATACTTAAGTAAAAGCAAAATTACTTATTTTAACTACTTTCAAATGTAGAAGTAAATAAAAATCTGCTCAATCACAGTAACACGAGTAAATGTTACTTTCCACCACTGAGCAGCAGAGTATGTCGAAAAATAAATGCAGTTTCCACTTCTTGAAATTTGTTTGTTAACTTTATAAACTCAAAAGTCCCAGTTTGACTTAAATGCCCCTCGTATACGTGTATGTACGCTGTGGGGATTGATCTGGCATATCATGTTATTCTGACAATTGTTATTGGTAACAGATATTTATTCAAATAATTGAAATAAATGAATGCAACCTGTTATACCAAAATACAAATGACAACAAGACACAAAAATACTGTTTTAAAAATTGCAACTTTTATATTTCTTCCCTCAATAGACTACATGTATTTCATGTATTGTGATTGAATGATTTTCAACATCTCATGAGTCCTCAAGTTTTGTCTGATATGCTCTCAGCATCTGTAATTGCTTATAGATACATGACAAATATTTTCTAAAGGGTAAAACAGGGACTTTGAAACATGCAGAATAAGTAAATCTACAAGGTAACATCCACATTTTGGCACAACTTTTTGTTTCCTTTTTTTTTTTTCTTTCTCATGGTCATTTAGCTGTACAAAAATGCATCATGATCATGCATCATGAATCGTGAGGGTGGATTTTGTGTTTCAATACAACAAAGTAAAAGAGCAAATGTTCTCTCATTATTCATGCTCTCTTCAGTAGCATCTCTTGAACTTGATCAGCTTGTGGAAGGCTTGCTTGAACTCGTCGTTGAAGGCCGTGTAGATCACAGGGTTGATCAGTGAGTTGAGATAGCCGAGCCAGGTGAAGAAGTCGAACAGCACTTGGTGGAACCAGCACTCCTTACAGATCGCCATGACCAGTGTTCCTACGAAGAAGGGCAGCCAGCATATGATGAAGGCTCCTAAGATGATGCCTAGAGTCTTTGTGGCTTTCTTTTCTCTTGCTGCGCACAGTCGTTTTCGCTCTAGGACGCTATCTGCTAGCTTCACCTTGACACTGTTTGAGAAATTTGGAGACCCTCCTCCTCCACTATTTCCGGCTCCTAGGTGAAGACCCTCTTGGTTGGTTGAGGAGTTGAGCGAGCAGAGGGAGGAGCCGGCTGACGTTTGGATGAGTTGCGCCGTAGTGAATCGTTTTGCTCTCGATGCTGGGGTCTTGAAAATGCGACTGCGGGCAGCCACGTAGATTCGGCCATAAAGGATAATGAGGAGCACGGTGGGCACGTAAAATGCGCCGAAAGTGGAGTAGATCGTGTAGGAGATCTGGTCAGTGTTGACCAGACATTCCGTCAACTCTTCTTGAGCCTTGGCTTGCCTCCAGAAAAGTGGAGGCATAGAGATGGAGATGGAGATGACCCATACAACTGCGATCATGAGCGCGGCCCGTCTAGTTGTCCGCCTCTTAGAGTACTCCAGTGCGTCCGTGATGGCCCAGTACCGGTCCAGCGCAATCACGCACAGGTGCAAGATGGACGCTGTGCAGAAGGTTATATCTGATGAAAGCCAGATGTCACAAACCACCTGCCCAAGGGTCCAGGTCTTACTCACGGTGTACAAGATGCTGATGGGCATGACCAGGATGGACACAAGCAGATCTGTCAGGGCCAAAGAGCCAATCAGGAAGTTAGCTGGTGTGTGCAACTTGCGTGTCAGGAAAATGGTGGCGATGACGAAAGCATTGGACAGCATTGTAGCCAATGTTATTATGACCAGAATAATCGACAGAGAGATCTGGAGGCCTAGTCGTGTTGTGTCGTCCCAGGGCTCGGAAGGGTCCAAACTGCTTGTGTTGTTAAACGGGAAAAGCTCAGCAGTTGTGTTGTATTTATCCATCATGCCTCTTTGTTGCTGTTCATAGCTACATCGTCAAGACAAATGCAAGGTTTTTGATAATATAACAGTTATACGAGCCATTATTATAAAAGTTTCCCTATAAATCTTGCTCAAGATTTGTTCTTTTCACATATCTCAGCTTTCTGGTTTAGGTCTCCATTAATGTCTAATACCGAAGCTTTGCCTTAATTCTCTTCTCCTTAACCCAATCCCTTGGTGTGTGTGCATATGAAAAAACCTTCACTTTGCTCAAATAGATCCCTGGTGAAGTCTCTTCAGTGAATAAAAGCTACGACAAAGAAGAAGCAGAACTGTCAAAAGATTGTTGTTACTCCTAATGGAAGAAATGCCTCATCTTGGATGGATTCAATCCATGTCATAGTGAAGATCTGGGGATCTAGAAAAGAGTGAGAGAAAAAAGACAGGAATAGATACCATAAATATTTGGTTCGGGACTTGAAGTCATGAACAAACAAAGCCCATTGTATGTCTCAAGCTCGTTTTTACTGTAAAGTGTGTTGCTGCACAGAAGTAATGGCCGATTAGAAGCGCTATAATGAGGGGCTAATAAGGTAAACACTTAAAAGAAAAAATGCAAACAGCGTGCGTTATTGCTGTTTTCATGATCTGTCAGAGTAAACATTCGCAGACACGTGCAGAGACGCATTCGAATTCATCATTTGAGCATGTAATGACTGATGCAACACACACACACACACACACACACACACACATAGCAGACTTGTTTTTGCTTTCCACCTATTAAAATATCCAGATTAATTTTACTAAAACACAAAAACACAAAAACTATAATGCTATATTAGCACCCGAATAAGTAACTCTGCTAATGCTAACACTATGTATCCTTCAGAAACTACATAAAGGGTCAATCATTTGTAATGCATCTTTGGTTTCTAATCTAATTTTTCTAAGCTTTTCTGTAATCAAGATAAGACGATTTCCAAATGGATGATTTCCAAAAAGTGTCTGCATCAATGGTAGACAAATGATACATTCCTTAGCTAGCCTAACCTGTGCTTCTGATGTTATTGAGATGCCTAGAGTAAAATTCACTAGACCAAGAAACCAAAACTAGCTTGATAATTGCCTTTGCTTCAATCTAATAAATCATGTATCTCCAAAACATAAACTTATGATTTTATTCAGTAGTTTCTACTGATGGCTAAAATGTATATTTGGTTAATGCTTGTAATCTAGCAAGTAGCTTGACTCGGGAAGCAGTAGAGCATGCTACGAGTAAAGTGCATTATGCATTCATTTACATATCTCTAAACATTGAGTAATGATTCTATTGAACGAGTCTGTTGTGTAACCGGGGAAAAAACGTGATAGCTTGTAGACAGTCTACATTATATACAGACTACATTACCCCAGGAACAACAGTAGATTTTAGATGGTGTGATTTCTTTTTTGTTTCCTTATCTGTGAGGTAGAATAGCAAATTTAAACTGAAGCAATGAGAAAAATGGGCAAGAGTCAAAACCAGGAAGTAGAAAAAAACAGAACAAGGCTATGGCAATCGCCTTAGCCTATGGTGATAAGAGGCAATACAAAGGGAAATAGTCAAGAACTAACATGAAACAGGTGAACACAATCAGACAACAGACAAAGATTTTTTTGTATCTTTCGATGATGATAGCAATACGGAACATTTTTTTAAATATTAAAATTTTCGTGTCCCATTGTAATTTTCTTACAGTACATTGAAAAGCTGCCATGTTGTACACATCTCCCACCCTGTGAGATGCTTTACTCTTGCCAGTGGTTGACGGAGTTTAGTTGTCTCAGTGTTAGAGTGTGTATTTTGTATTTTTTTTCTGTGTTCTTGGTGTTTCACAATTTAAGCTCTTCTCTCTTTCCTTTTTATCAAAGTAACAGGACACTGAAACAGCGTGTCCAATTTCGTCCTCCACTCATGGGCTCGTTGCCATGTACACTGATACTAATATATATATATATATATATATATATATATATATATATATATATATATATATATATATATAGAGTGGAACCTGGTTATCTCGCCCTCGGTTAACTCGACAACCCTATTAAGTCGACGTTTTTGAAGTGGAACCGCCAAATTCTCGCTTTTCTATGCATTTTTATCGGTTATGTCGACTTTTTATGTCGCGAACCCTAATATCTCGAGCACAAGGGGGGAAAAATTAGAAATTTTAACGTCAGTTATGTCGATCGGCACTGTGCAGCCGCAGAAGAACTCGCGAAAGTGGCGGAAAAATCAAACCTTACAGATACTACAGGTGTTGTATTGTATACTGGTGAATCTCTGCTGTTAGTAAGTGCACATATGCATTTTTTTTTTGTTAAATGTTATGCGATGTATGGGAGCGCGACGCTCCCGGCTTCAACTCCTTACCGAGCACGCGCGCAAGCAGGGTAAGGAGCACGGCACGCTCAGTAAGGAGCACGGCTCTCTCAGTAAGGAGTTGAAGCCGGGAGCTTCAGAGAAAGCGGCCGGCACCTGCCACGCCCCTTCGGCCGTTCACGTTTGAGACTTTTCTGTCCCTCGTTTTTGGTTTCGGGTTCAGTTTTGGATTTTCCGGGTTTTTTTTCCGGCTTCGCGTCGTGCCGCCGGTCGCGGTATTTTTTAATTTCCCTATTTTTACATTCACAAACTCTCTCTCTCTCTCTCTCTCTCTCTCTCTCTCTCTCTCTCGCTCGGCTTATCTCCCCCTCGGCATCGCGGACGTAAGTTTTTTTGGACACTTTGCTTTGTGTGTTTGTGCGGATTACTTCAGCCTGATGTTCATAAGTTTTCAGAAACTTAGTTACTGTTTATTTTTCTTTTCTTTCCACATGTGGACTAAATGTGAGACGGCACTGTGCAGCCGCTGTTTTTTTTTTTTTTGTTGAGCGATCTGTGTGTTTATAATGTTGGAGAATATAATAAAGGTTTGTATGGAGAATGGACGGTGGTTTGTATTGTATACTGGTAAATCTCTGCTGTTAGTAGGTGCACTTATGCCTTTTGTTGTTAACAAACGTATGTACATTTTTATAGCATGCCTTCATCAAATAAATCGCAGCAACGCTGTTGTGTAAAAAACCCTCCAAAAACACGTGCATGCACATTCTCATTTATTAACGCACATCATGTACATAAAGAAATTTCAAGCACGTTAATATACTGCCGCCATATTGATTTTCGTTTATCTCGATCAACGGTTATCTCGATGCTTTTTGGCGACCCCCTAGGACATCGACATAAGGGTTCCACTATATATATATAATCAGACACCCTAATCCAGAGCCACTTGCCAACAGTTGAGGATTAAGGGCCTTGCTCAAGGGCCCAGGAGTGGCAGCTGGGTGGGATTTCCAATCACAAGTCTAAGAAACCTTGAGTTACTGCTTCCAGAATATATAAACTTAGTGTACCTGCTCAACAGCTTCTGCACATTTTCACTGCCCAGAGCCTTTATATTTATTTGTTTTACATATATTTACATATTTATGTGCACTTGTCTGTTTGCACAGTGCTGGTTTTTGCACTTAAGTAGATGCAAAACTGCATTTCATTGCCGTGTGCCTTTACTATACAATGAAAATAAATTTGGATCTATCTATGTATCTATCTAGGGCTATAAATTACATCGTCAATTATTGTTACTGATACATTTTTGTTTTATTTTTATATTTGAATGCTTTGTATTTGTGGGAGAGAAAGAGAGAGATGGGGAGAGAGAGGGGGAGGTGGAGAGACAAATTGACATTTACAGACTTATTGATAAACACAATTTCCTCTACCATGAAATCTTACATCAAGTTGACAATTGAATTAGGATAATGTGTGTAAAGTGACAGTTTGGCAGCTGCAATCTTAATTTTGAGACTTGTGAATTTGATGAGGGGAACGTTGCCTGCATGGTGGCGCAGAGACCCACAGGGACAGAGAAATTCACAGTTTATTCTCATTCACCGAATGCACTCCTGCCACCTGTTCCACATCACACCGTGCCCTGGGTGATGTGTGCAGTGTTGTAAGTACGTGTATGAGTGTGTGTGTGTGTGTGTGTGTGTGTGTGTGTGTGTGTGGCAAGCTCAAATACAAAGGGTTTGATAGAGACAGCCCCTCTCTCTCGATATGAATAATAACCTTATATCATGTTATATTATATATTATATTATAAGGCTGGCTGCCTTTACAAAAAAGAATATAGTGATGCATTATTAACACTATATAGGGAACCAATAAATTTTCCTAAAAACCCAAATAGTCTATAAGTTTATTGCACAAAAATGATTCTGTCATTTGGTTTGACGCATATGTCTATCGGTATCAGTGTGCAATTATGTTAAACATACAGTTTAATCAGCAATTAATTTAAATCTGATAGACTAGAATAATAAATATTCAGTCATTTAAAACCATGCCTAGCACTGAAGACCTCCTTCCTATTTGGGACTGTCAAACAGTGGCCACACCTCTTACACTATAGGTAATGGGTACAGAGGACACACCTTTACAAATAAAGGTAAAGGGTACCACACCTCCTTTACTAAAAATAATGGCTACAGAATCCACATTTCTTTCACTAGAAATAATGGCTACAGAAGCCACACCCCTTTCACTAGAAGTAACCGCTACAGAGGCCATTCCTCTCCAACTAAAATTAGCTGGTACTGAGGCTACGACTCTCACAAGAAATAATGGCTACAGAGGCATTCACTAGAAGTAATAAGTAGTGAGGCCACACGTTTACAACTAAAAGTAATGAGTACTGAGGCCACACCACTACAATGAAAGTAATGGGTAGAGGTCACACTCATAGAAAACAACGAAAACAACAAAAACAATCCCAGGTTCCTTTTTTCTACAGTAGCTAAACTAACTACAAATCAGGGATCTGAAAATTGTGTTCCATCACAGTTTAGTAGTGAGGACTTTATGAATTTCTTCACTGAAAAAATAGATAACATTAGAAAAACAATTGTGGCAGTTCAACCTCTGAGACCATCTCCTGAGACAGTGTTACCTTCAACTCCACAACTCCACTATTTGACATGTATAGGACAGGAAGAGCTGTATGATGTTATTATCAAAGCTAAATCAACAACATGTCAGTTAGATCCCATTCCAACAAATTTACTAAAGGAAGTGTTATATACAGCTAGTGAGTCTCTTCTGAATATTATTAACTCCTCACTATCGTTAGGTCACGTCCCTAAATCCCTCAAGATAGCAGTTATTAAGCCCCTCATTAAAGAACCTAATCTGGATCCAAACACGCTATCGAATTATAGACCAATTTCAAATCTGCCATTTATGTCTAAGATTTTAGAAAAGATTGTCGCTGCCCAGTTATGTTCCTACCTGCAAGAGAACAATATCTTTGAGGAGTTTCAGTCAGGTTTTAGGCCCCATCATAGCACAGAAACTGCTCTAGTTAAAATCACTAATGTCCTGTTTTTAGCTTCAGACCAAGGCTTCATCTCGCTGTTAGTTTTACTAGATCTTAGTGCTGCGTTCGACACTATAGATCATGATCTTCTCCTAGATCGCTTACAGAATTACATTGGCATTCAGGGACAGGCATTAAGCTGGTTTAAATCCTACCTGTCTGATCGTTACCATTTCGTAGATTTAAATGGAGAGCTATCCAGGCTAATGCTAGTGAACTATGGCGTGCCACAAGGTTCAGTTCTAGGACCCCTGCTCTTCACAATATACATGCTTCCCTTAGGAAATATTATTAGAAGGCATGGAATTAGCTTCCATTGTTATGCTGATGATACTCAGCTATATATCTCATCTAAACCAGGCGATATAGCTCAATTAACCCGGATAACTGAGTGTGTTAAGGAAATAAGAGATTGGATGACCCATAACTTTCTACTTTTAAATTCTGATAAGACGGAGATTTTGCTCATCGGCCCAAAAACTAGTATACAGAAGCACCAGCATCTCAACCTGCATTTAGACGGATGTTCAACAGTAAAAGACCTGGGAGTTATTTTAGACAGCAACTTATCTTTTAAAAATCATATCAACCAAGTTACAAAAACAGCCTTCTTTCACCTTAGAAATATTTCTAAGCTAAGAAATATGTTGTCTATATCCGATGCAGAGAAGCTCGTCCATGCGTTTATGACCTCCAGAATAGACTACTGCGTTACTAGGTGGATGTCCTGCGTCATTAATAAACAAGCTTCAGTTAGTTCAGAATGCGGCAACCAGAATTCTCACAAGGTCAAGAAAATATGATCACATAACCCCGATCTTATCGTCCCTACATTGGCTTCCGAATAGACTACAAACTACTGCTACTCACTTATAAAGCACTAAATGGATTGGCTCCCATGTATCTCTTCAGTCTTCTAACACGCTACAATCCGTCAGGCTCCCTGAGATCTCAAAACTCTGGGCTTCTAGTAGTTCCTAGAATAGCAAAGTCCACTAAAGGTGGTAGAGCATTTTCACATTTAGCTCCTAAACTCTGGAATAGTCTTCCTGACAGTGTTCGGGGCTCAGACACACTCACCCAGTTTAAGTGCAGATTAAAAACATATCTTTTTAGCAAAGCCTACACATAACACACATCACATCATAACCTTGTGCTCCAGAACATCTGATCACATGCACATTATCAACTTGTGCTGTTAATATCATGAACAGCAGCTACGCTAATTCCTCTCCACTGCTTCTCTTTCTCTCCCCATCCCGAGGCTTCCTGAGGTTTGGACAGTTTCAGTCACGTCCCACCTCAAGTAGATGCCAAACTCGCAAACATCCTGAACCATCTAGAGACGTACCAGTGCCAATTGGATCCCACTGCATGTGTGGAGTTTGACATTGGACCTCCTGGAGTGTTTAAAGGCTCTGGCATGGAGAAGCTGATGCTGGATCTGTGATGATCACAAATGTTGAGCTCAGTAGCTCCTACTTTTATACCAAAGACTGTTAAAAGAACATTTACTTATAATCTTATACTCCAGTGCTCATGTTAGTTCTCACTCTCCAGTGTTCTGTAGTGTTGAAAGATTTATGATTAAACTCTTGATGTCACCCAAATGAGGATGGGTTCCCCTTTTGAGTCTGGTTCCTCTCAAGGTTTCTTCCTCATTACATCTAAGGGAGTTTTTTCTTGCCACAGTTGCCATGGCTTGCTCATCAGGAATAAATGCACACCATTCAGCTTGACTGTTGATTTCTGTATAGCTGCTTTGAGACAATGTCTGTTGTGAAAAGCGCTATACAAATAAACTTGACTTGACTTGACTCTTTCCTTAGAAGTAAAGGTTACAGAATTCACACTTCTATTACTAGACGTAAAGGGGTTCAAAAGCCACACCCCTTTCAATAGAAAGAAAAGAGATAGGTGCTAGCAAAGACAGCAAAAGGAAACTGCACAGTGCCAAAGAATTCACCTTTAAATAGCATCACTAATTGATGTTTATATTAAAAATAAGCTTCATATGTAGCATTGGACTTTACATGCTGTTTGGAATTGGAAAGAAAAAGGCAAACAGCTGTGGTGAACAATCCTTAATGAATCCCAGATGTACACTAGCTTTTGAAAGTTAGTAAAGCTTCCTCCTTCTGTTTGATTAGCTCTCTTTCGAAACAGAAACAAATCAGTTAGATTGTTTCTGTTTAGATTTTTTAGACTGAAAACTCTAGTCATTAAATTGGAGCAGTGCAGCATGGCGAGATGCTGAAGGTAAGAAAGTGGCGTGTGGTTTTATTTTTATGTGCTACATTCGGAAGTTAAGCCCTAAAATGACAATAAAGCTTTTGCTTTCATCTACATGACAAGTCACATTTCATGTGCAATGCATGACACTTACAGTATAAAAATGTTCAATGCATATAGTATATCTAGTTTTCCAAAATATATTGTTTTGTGGCTTTTTGAGTGACGTTCTCAGTAATTGTTATTTTGAATTAGTTCTCCTCAAATGGCAGCTTCAGTAAAATATCAGATAGAGGATAAACTATTTTCAGTGCCCCATGATCTACAGAAAAACAAAAAGAACCAGTTGCATCCAATTAAACCCAATTAAATTCAACCAAATGCAATCAAACACAATAAAATTAAACCAAATCAAAATTCGAACAAATTCAATTAAATCCAATAAAATTCAACCAAATTCAATTAAAGACGATTAAATTCAACCAAATCAAAATTCAACCAATCCATTCTAACATGGTTAAATTCAAACCAATCCAATCTAACAGAATTATATTAATCTAAATCTGATCAGACCCAATTCAATTCAACCAAATCCAATAAAAGCATATTAAATTCAACCAAATCCAATAAAACCAAATTAAATTAAATTCAACCAAATCCATTCAAACAAGATTAAATTCAGACCATTCTCTGTAAACCCTAGAGATGATTGTGCGTGAAAATCCCAGTAAATCAGCAGTTTCTGAAATACTCAGACCAGCCCGTCTGGCACCAACAACCATGCCACGTTCAAAGTCACTTAAATCACCTTTCTTTCCCATTCTGACGCTCGGTTTGAACTGCAGCAGATCGTCTTGACCATGTCTACATGTCTTAATTCATTGAGTTGCTACCATGTGATTGGCTGATTAAAAATTTGCGTTAACGAGCAGTTGGACAGGTGTACATAATAAAGTGGCCTGTGAGTGTAGATGATTTTGACTGAGTGAGCTCTCCTGTGCAGCAACTAAAATAAATGGCTGTTTGTTGGCATTTTAATTTCCAAAACAACTACTTTAACCAGGAAAATCTAATCTTACTTTGAAATACATTAAATGTATTTACAAAATGACCATTCAGATCACACTGGCAAAGATTAGAAATCAACTGTCGACTGCATTCATTCATGTGTTATATAACAGTAATTGAGAGTAGAAACGTTAACCAGTAATAACCAGAAATATTGTGCACTTTACGAGCGACTGTAGTGCTTTAAAATGCAGAAGCACAAAGCTAATAAACACATTCTAAAAAAATCGAGCAGAAGTTTTCAGTAAAGTTTTCTTATATACAATAAAGTTGTATAATATGTGCAGTGACGCATGTCTTACTAGAAAATGGGATTAAACTGAACTCTATACCAGAACCGAGTTGAATTTATTCCTGGAAATCCAATCCCAAAGTTTTTTCCTGTTATTTATTTTTTATTATTATTTTAAATTCAATCAGCTCACGTTTAATCTTCATCCGAGTTTTTGACGCAAATCAAAGCTGTATGGAGTTTTGATGCATAATCTTTAAAGCCACAGAGGATTAATATAAATCTGTTTTCATTCAATTCATTAACCTGCTGCATTATCACTGATTATTGAAGGTATTAGCTTTAAGTCATCACTGTTGTGACAGTAGTGTCGATTTCAACCTTACAAAAACACTATATGGACAAAAGTATTGGGGCAACTGACTTTTCCAACATATGTGGTTTTACCCAAACTGGTATCACAAAGTCTGAGGCACACAATTGTACAGGATGTCTTTGGATGCAGTAGCATGAAAGTTTCCCTTTTCTTAAGCTGAGGGACCGAAACTTGTTCAAGCATGACAATGTTTCTGTTCACAAAACGAGTTCCATGAAAATACATAAGCTGTAGGTGCAAGATATTGAATGGCCTACTGTGGAGCTCTGACATCAACCCTAGTGAACACTTTTGGGATGATGTGAAAGCTGAATGCACACTCTAAAATCTAGTAAAGGCGCTTACCAAACCTTTGTCCATATACAGTAGTGCATGTTCTCATTCTATTTTTTTCAATTAATCCATAGCTTTTTTCTAAAAGTAAGTAGGTAATATACGCTGATATTCATGTACAGTATGTATAATTATTGTAAACAGTTTTACGTTAATCAGATGCAGCACTAGCTTGGGTTGTCTTAGCTGCTTGAAATTTATGGTTTTTCTTCTGCATAGAAATGAGGTTAAATTAATCCTTGCTGCTAACCTTAAAACACACTGACAGTGAGATAAACTGCTGTATGTGCTGCAGGTGGCAAGAAGCAAAATTCAATTTGCACAGGCATGGAGAAAGTAAAACATTTCCATTATCCATAAAAAAGTATAATTATTATTATATAGTAATAATAAATGCTACAGAGAGGATGTTACCGAAAGATTGAGATACATTCATGACATTTTCCCTGGGTTGAATAATATTGTCTACCTACCTACCTACCTCATTACCTACCTACCTACCTATCTACCTATCAATCTACTTACCTAACTATCTGTCTACCTATAGTATTCAAAGCAGGTACGGCAGTTTGCAGGTACAATAGCTATTCATAAAATGATGAGTACAACAATATATTATTGTAGCCTTTTAAAATATGTATGCAACAGTTTCTTGGTATTTTTGGGTTTATCAGAATCTACTATGAATAAAAAAGATGGGGTGCTGCTGCAAAGTCAAAACAAGTTTTATCTAAAGGCATTTCATATTATTAGTTTTTGCGTATGAATTAAGATGGATGGGTGGATGGATAGATGTACTTGGTGATAAATTTCATCAGAGATGGAGAGTGACTGACAACATGAGCCCAGTTATCAAAAATGTAATTTGGAATTTGTATATAAATAATTATTTTCTGTGAGCAACAGTATGGTTTCATGCCGAGAAAGAGCAGTATGGACGTAATATTTATATGATATAATGAGAATGTTGATGGAGAAGTATAGAGAAGGTCAGAAGGAGTTGCATTGTGTGTTTGTGGATTTAGAGAAAGCGTAGAGAGAGGAGTTGTGGTATTGTATGAGGAAGACTGGTGTGTCAGAGAAGTATGTGAGGGTGGTGCAGGACATGTATGAGGAGTGACAGCAGTGAAGTGTGCAGTAGGAACGACAGACTGGTTCAAGGTGGAGGTTGGACTGCATCAAGGATCGGCTCTGAGCCCTTTAGTGTATGCAGTGGTGCTGGACAGGTTGATGGACGAGGTCAAACGGGAGTCTCTGTGGACTATGATTTTTGGGGATGATATTGTGATTTGTGGTGAGGGGAGGGAGCAGGTGGAGAAGAGCCTGGAGAGGTGGAGGTACTTGCTGGAGAGAAGGAGAATGAAAGTCAGTAGGAGGTGGAGGAGTTCAGGTACCTGGGGTAAACAGTGCAAAGTAATGGAGAATGTGTTAGAGAAGTGAAGAAAAGAGTGCAGGCAGGGTGGAGTGGGTGGAGAAGAGTGGCAGGAGTGATTTGTGACAGAAGGGTAACTATAAGAGTGAAAGGGATAGTTTATAGGATTGTTGTGAGACCTACGATGTTGTATGGTTTACTGTGGCAGCAGGCTTGCTAATTAAATAATTAGCTAAAATACAAGAGGTTGTTTTGTTTCTCCAGCAAATTATTTTACAGAATGATGTTTAGTTACAGACTTTTGAAAAAAGAACTAAAATCCACCATTCCTAAAAAAAACTCTAATCCTTGAATCCTTAAATAAGGTGGACTAATTTATGATAATTTATGATAAAAGCAGAAATTCTGCTCATGAACTCAGATGCCTGCTACACTTTTGTATATATGGCTGCCGTTAAAAAAAATGTGGACACTGCTTTAACTTATACAGATGATCAGGTGAACAGATGATTTTTTTTATACAGTTGATCAGGAATATTGTAGAAATGTCATTATTTTAAAGCACAGTAAGGCAGGGATTAGGTAGAATTCTTGGATGCATCATCCATATTTTATGTTCTAGCCTTATGCGGGTACATGCCACTCCAAACATTAGTAATTTTTTCCCCACAGTTTGATACTTCACCATAAAAAAAAAGAGCATAATGATCCTCCCACAGCCACCATTAAGTATGAATGCTTTCACAGTGATTTCCTCTCTAGTGAAGGCAGGAGGGTTTGATAGCAAATGTAATTAGTCAGTCTGATACAGATTCTGTACTTACTTTACTCTAAAAGTAAGAGCTGAAGAAGTTGTTGCTCGTCACTAAGGACACTCTGACACTTTTTTTTGACACAGCATAAGGTGACAAGTGCAACCTTCCATCATCCCGCAGGACCAGCTAGAAGATGAACATTGATCTGATCATGGGCATGAAACTCAAAACAGCATGAGGGCTGAACTTACTGCCTTCTGCTGTGATTGCTTTGCTTCGACAATGATATCTGAGAGGGAAAGCTGCTCAGATTAAAGTTAAAGCTAAGAAACTGAAATGTATTATTACTAACTGATGAATAGTAATGTAAGGGTAAAACACCTGATAGTGATTTAGTAGACTATTAATTCTGACCAATCAGAGATGAATTATGTCAAATCTTTGAAAAATAATTCCGTTATTTAATGTAAAAATTAATTATTGTAAAAGCGATTTAATCTGTTCCGAAACCTTATTGGATCGCTTATTGCTGCACTTAAAAATTATTTGTAGCCTATTTTAACAAACAAATTCAATGCCAATTACCATACCAGAAACATAATTTAACACTTACCCATGTGGTTAGTGGTTGATTGCGAGTGTGAGGCGCACACCACGCTCGTACCTTTTCACTATTTCCTTCTTGGTTTTAATGGTAATTCTATTTAATTTCGTTTTCCCAGCACCATCACTGATTTTCTTGGGAGACATTTTTCAAGATTTTAAGTGAAACAAAAATATAACACTAAAAAAGTTAACTTCACTGAACAACAAGAGCGACCGAGCGACACAAGATGAACTAAGCGACTGATGCTACCCTCGGCCGAAAGCAGGGAACCGGCAGTGTGGGTTTGTTTGTGCCTTCAAAATTTGATCAAACGAAGATACGAACGGCCTTGCTCGCAAAATCTTGCCCTATTTTGCGAGCAAGGCTGTTCGTATCTTCATTTGCTCGTACTATTAGTTGCTCGTACAATAGGGTTTTACTGTACACTGAACCAGCAAATCCACATAAAAGGGGCTAACTTGCCCAAACATCAGCCTTAACAATTAGCAAGTCTGTTCAGATAATAAGCAACTCTATTTTTACAACTTTAACCACTTGAACAGTACTATAGGTCCACCTTCCTGTGTAAAAGCATGCGTTCCTTGAAATATTGAAATAATGTTGTTAAAAGGTTCACATCTTTAAGATCATATATGGAGGCAAAACGCCATCAAGGCAATAATTGGAGCATTGGTCAGATTGATGTTTTTAATGATAATCGGAGTAAATATAATTATTAAATACAGGTAGTCCTCAACTTACAATAGAGATGCGTTCCGACGACCCCATATATCATAAGTCGAGACATGGCGGAGCCTACACAGGAGTCTTAAAGAATAGTAATCAGTATTGGGCAGTATGCTGTAATTTTTTTTTTATTATTTAACAAATTACAGTACATCATTTAGCAAAACAGAGCAGTTTACAGTTCTATACTGTATATACTTTACAGTATATATGTTTGTGGCAGAGGGTGCATGAATGAGCTTTAGTTTGTGCAAGTAGGGCGGCACATACGCTGCGCAAAACTATATTTTTACAATTTTGTCATATCAATATTGTCACCGTACGATCCAAATATCTTAAGCCGAACCATCAGAACTCTGAAACGATCTATATAACCATTTCCCATTTGTCAAAATGAGAGTTCGAAATTCTGTCTTAAAAAAATCATTTATGAGCATTGAGCACTAAGACACATGCTCTTCTTTTACCCTTTTCACTTTTCCTCTAAACCATTTACATTTTGCCTATGAGTCCTGGGGCAATTCATGCTACCCTGCATTCTTTTTCACTGGGGCACTAGGGCATTATTAAAAATGCTGCTCTGCAGGTGAGGTTGGCTGACCTGGTTCTAACAATTGAAAATAATGTTTAAACCCCATAATTACTTTTATTGAGTGAATTGGATTGAAGATACTGTAGTTAATATTTTAGTACATCACAGTGAGCAGTCTGCTTTGCTCTGTTCGTATTTTACTTGAGAAATACGTTCAGATCTGGGTCTTTTTTTTCATTCGTTAGTGAAATGTCCCCAAAGTTCAATTTGGTAAAGAAAAGGCATGAATTCCAGTGCGATCCACGCCTGCTGAGTTGATCCTCGTTGACAGTTTGTCAAGTTGCAACAGTCGACTTTTCGGCAAAATGGAGACAAGATGATAGACCCCTGCTGGAAGGCAGCAAGACGAACGGGAAAGGCGTGGGTTCAAACAAGTTAAAATCAAGTTTAAGTGAAAACATCAACCAAAATGACCTTCCATATACTTCTTTTCTGAACTCAGCTGTTCTAACAATGACCATTTTCCTCATTTTACCCCATCAACCCTGTTCTAGCTTATAACCTCTCACCTCTCAAGACACAATCCTCAAAATAGTCCTACTAAAGCTTTCGTTTTCTATCCTAGCGATGAAACATTTAAGCTCAGACTTTCCAATTGTGTGTGATAATTATGTTACATTTACACTAATAATAGAGACGTATTATTTTGGAAGAAAGATAAATTATTGAAAAACTTACTGGTACATAAGGTGAAAGAAGATGTCGTGGTGGATAGTAACAAAGTAAATGTAATTTGTGACCGAACTTAAGTACACTTATAAGTGTCTCTTTTCATTTAAACTGAGTATCTGTACTTTACTGAAGTATTTCCATTTGGGGAGACTTTTACTTTAACCTCACTACTTTACAGAAAAAAAAATATCTTACTTTTTACTCAACTACATTTTGCAAAATCAGTCATTCCATTTTATTTATGAGAAGATAAAAACTGGTCAAGCATGCAGCAAACCACCAATCAGGGTAGTGCATGCACTTTGTTTTGAACTTGTTTTGATTGCTGCTTGGTGGTATCTACTTATCGTGTACATACAGTTCAGCTTCAATTTAACAGCAAGCAGAACATTTTGAGAGGCATAAATGATGGAAGAACCTCCTGGGTCTAACTCTTACAACGTTTTGGAATCATGATCATTTTAATAGATATCAATCAGTGTCTGACTCATTAATATCATTCTACTAATAGATTTGTGTGCTAGGAGTAACAATAAAGTCTTTTCACATAAACTGAGTTGATTAAGCAAAGAGTCTGGTGACAAAAATGATAATAGGAACAATACAGCCATAATAAATCATAGTACTTTGGATACTTAATTAAGTACATTTGAAAGCAAATACTTTTTGTACTTTTACACAAGTGATAGTTTAAAAGGAGCACTTTTACTGGGGTCATATTTTACCAAGTGTTTCTTTACTTTTACATGGTTTGTGTACATCGTCCATCACTGCTGAACTGTTTGTCTGTATACATGCCTCTGAGAGAGTGTCTGTGTGTTGAGAATGTGAGCACATCTCCATGAGAGCTCTTCTCTTCTTGTTGCTTGGAAAGAAGAAAAGAACCAGAGAGTTAAAAGGCTTGTGAGCTCTCAGAGACCAAAACATGACAATGGTTTCAGTCATGAGGTGTGTATGTACTGTATATCAGAAATGTATATTTCTATATTGAGATAAACATACTGTATAGTATGAGCCATTTAATGAGGTGCATTTAATGCAAGTGCAAACATTTGTGAGTAAAGTCAAATAAACAAGGAAACAACAACACAAACCAGAACCAGGTACCACGACGACCATGAGTAAGAAACGTGGGACCAAGTGAGGCCATATACATTGAATGCGCTAATTAACCATTATTAGAATCAGTGATCATGAGATATGGTGCAGTAGCCAAAGGCAAGTATGGTCCCAAAGCTTAAATCTGACAATAGGCAGTGGTTGAGATTTTTTATAAATTGTCCTGTCACGGACATTACATACAATTTATACAGCATATCATCACTGTCCTGACTCAGAGCGGATGAGTACTATATATTTTTCTTATAGTCCTGGCAACATTACGATTAGAGGAGCCTATTTCTTGAAAGTAAGGGTATGAATAATTTATAGATGGAATTTATGCATCAAAGTGCTAGCTCGGTGGAAAAGAGTGCGGACAACTACCAGAAGGTCATGAGTTCAAATACTGCTGGCTCCATGAGCAAGGCCCTTAACCCTCAAGATCTTAGTTGCAAAATAAAATAATGTCCAATGCTTTTAATGTAGCTATAAGAATGAATATACAATGGATATGTGAAAAGGGAATTCTGGAATCTTCTTTTTATCCTACACTGGGAAGCCTGGTGCCTATATGAAAGAACTTGGGCAACAAAGCAGGTGAAACCACATCTCACCCACTCACTATCCTATTTACACACTACAGACAATTTGGAACTGCCACTGACTCAACAAAGCGTGTCTTTGCACTGAGGGAAGGAAACTTGAGTATCTAGAGAAAACACCTAAAGATAAGGGAGATGATGTAAACTCTGCACACATAGACCAGATCTCCAAACCCTGGATGTATAAGTCAAACCTCCAACTAATCCTCCATCATACAACATATACAAAATTCAGAACCTGTAGGTTTATCTAGAATCACATATCAGAACACTAGCAAACATTCTTCTTCTTCTTCCATGCAATGTGATTTAAATTGACTACATTGTGGATTGCATTGTAGTTCATTAGCCCATGGCCATTGTGTAATAAAAATGCTGTTATGCCTTAGGATGCCAGTGTGAGCCTGGCATGTGTTTGTGCAGTTCATTTGAATAGAAACATCTTCTGGCTCTATTTTGAAGGCTCAGACTGTGGCTCAGTACATATTCATTTAGTCAGATAGCTGGGTGCAATAGCAGATAGACCCCCGCCCCCCCCAAGCCTCCTCTGAACGTGTTCATCGGCTTCAGACGGTCTGTTAATGTTTATTCTTGAGCAGATGAACCTTGGTGTGTTACTAATGGTTTTCTTGATGACTGTGGCTCAAGATCCCTTAAGATCATTGACAACCTCTTCTGGTGTAATTCTGTTCTAATCCCTTACTTTCTCAGAATCAACCTTACCCCATGAGGTGAGATTTTGCATAGAGCTCCAGAGCGAATTATTGTGCCAATAGTGGTCTCTTTCCCACCAAGCTTCTTGCTGATAGTCTTGTAGCCCATTCCAGCCTTGTGCAGGTCTACAATCTTGTCTCTGTTGTCCTTTGACAGTTCTTTGGTCTTCCCCATGGTGGTGGAGAGGTTTGAATGGAAGTGGTTGATTCTGTGACTCTGTTTTATTTGATATTTTTTTTTTTCTCTGTTAAAATAAACCTACCTAAAAATTCTATACCATAATAATTAATTTCTTTGTAAGGGGGTAAATTTAAACAATCAGCAGAGTATTAAATAATATTTCCCCCAATGTATGTTTATTAGGCTAATATATGATTTATTATATATTATCTTCTGATAAGAAAGTATTAGATAAATGTCACGTAGCATGAAGTAGCATTCAATGTCATGAAGCTTTTATTGTCATTTTAACCATAAATAGCTGATGCAGTACACAGTAAAATGAGACAACGGTTCTCCAGAACCCTGGTGTTCAGTGGCAGGCCGTGTATTTGGTACCTGGGCCTTCAGTGGGGACTTACCCGACTTAATCCATCTTTTAATATTGCGACTATCATGTCACAATTATAGAAAACATCAATACTATACAAAAACGAAATATAACAAGGCATTACAGAGAGAGAGAGGCATTTCACAAATTGAATACCATTTTTACTAAAGCAAGAACATCTGTAGGTTACGTATGTAACCCTAATTCCCTAAGGGAATGAGACGCTGCGTCGCAACGATTTGGAAACGCGACCGCATTGTCCATGCTCTAAAACAATGTGTGTAATCAGTCAAAATTGGACGCGGGACATCACCAGCGGGGTAACGTCACGAGCAGGAAGTAGAAAACGCACCTGGAGTGCAGTGTGGCATAAAGACGCAGCGTATTGTTCCCTCTGGGAACTAGGGTTACATACGTAACCATATGCACTGCGTTTCAATGCTTTGGGAAAGAGTGTGCAATCATGCCAGACTGACAAGTCCCTGACTAGTGTGTATGGGCACGGCTAGGTCGAAGGACAGAGGGTCCAGGAGTGGCAATGTTGTCCAGGTTGTAAAACCGGACAAGCGGTGGTGGGGGGACCAGCCCGCAGCGTTGCAAATGTCATTGGAGGGGTACTCCAAAGGACCAAGCCTTAGAGGCTGCCACACTCCGGGTCAAGTGAGCTCTGACCCCAAATGGAGCGGGGAGACCAGTGGACTCATAAAAATGGCATCAATGATCCAGCTGTTCAGGGTCTGCTTAATACCAGGTAGGCCTCTCCTCTCAGAGCCGTAACAGATGAGCAGTTGGTCGGACTTCCTCCAGGGACCCGTCCTGTGGACGTAAGTGTCTAGTGCTCGCACCGGGCACAGCCGGTTCAGTATCTCCTGGTCTGGGGCCTGGAATGGAGGAGGGTATAATGCCTGTAACCTCACGGGTTGTGGGATGACCGAGGGCAACTTGGGGATGTAACCCGTTCCAGGGTACAAGAAGGCACTGGCCATGCCTAAAGTAAACCTCAAAAAGGAGGGGGCAACACAAAGGGCTTGCAGATCTCTGACTTTTGAGAAAGCAAATGGCCAATAAGAACACTGTCTTGATAGAGAGGTGCCTCCAAGATGCCTCAGCCGGAGGCTTGAAAGGGGGGCTCAGACAGAGCCTACAACATGACAGCCAGGTCCCACCCAGGCACTCTAGGTTGCACTGGGGGCCTCAGTGTAGTTGTGGTGTAGAGGTTCTCATAGATGAAGATCAAGCTCAAAGGTTGCCATTTTGACACCATTTCAGAGAAGGTACTTGAAATGCTTTGAAAAGAAGACTTCCAGGACACATTCCAGAAAGTGCTTGAACACTGGGAGCACTGTATTGATGTATTGATTTATGAAGGATATAGTGTAAAAACTTGGATAAATAAAGTTCTTTCTTGTGAACAGAGGTAATCTCATAACTTTTTGATACAACTAGTATCCATGCTGTTATAGCATCAAACTGTTTGTGCTTCTGTTTTTTGCAATGCTGATAATCCATCAATCCATACATCTATTCTCTAACTGTTAATATGAGTCATCTTCTAAGGGCAGTTATGAATATGCAAAAGGGAACTCTTGTTGAAATACCTGATGTTGTGCTATAATGTTAATCTGTAACCCTAGCTGCAGCATTAATGAGGCATCCTGTGGTGTTACTCTAAGTGTCATGAACCTAAGTTTCAGAGGGAAACTCATTAACGAGCAGAGAGAAGGAAGGAATCGTAAACAGTAAACACACCAAGCTGCTGGTGAAGGGCGGCTTTAACTGGAACCATTAACTCTCTCTTAGTGTTCAGTGCACCTAAAACACTTCTTCGATTTTTCCATCTCGCTCTCTCTTACACGCACACTGCAGTACTCGCCAGCACTCCAGGTCAATGCTGATCCTCTGAACTGCATGGAAGCAGCAAATTGATTCAACTGGAGCAGAATCAAGGTTGTACTCATGAACATAGACTCACAACACACAACAAAGAGAGCGACTCATCTTAATTTTTTTCCAATTCACCGACCCAAATTCATTTTGTTCAAATCAGAAGCTCACTTTTCTCCACAACTTTCTCAATTCTGTTTCCAATTATATCCTTCCATATTTATTACCAAAACCTGAGCAAATTTTGATTGAAAAAAAGAGGCTTGATTGAAGGATTATGCAGATCCGCGTATAAGTGTGGACCTAAAACGTTTCCCACCTATCGTTTTGCCTCTTTTTTTGCATATCTGTTAGAGCTTCACCTCACTGTACTCTAAGTGCCATGTATTGGAATCATCCAGACCTGTAGTCTGAAGATAAGATGTAAAAGCTGCCCAGAGCTTCCTGAATGAGAAGAGAGAGAAAGGGGGGAAGGGGGAGGGCAGGCTTAGTGTCTATGGGTCATGGTGGTCTGACACATGAAATAATAATGAACACTTGAGTGTACAGCTAGGACTCTATCAAGGTTGTGGAGATTTCACGCACTTCCGTGAATGAATTATAGATGAAAAGGCTTTACCTGTGCTGATACATAAACAGAGGGGAATAATATAACTCTATCTTCATATGATGATCTAAAAACTGTTCAAGATGTTCTTTGGATCATTAAAAATGGACTACAGATGGTGCTTGCAATGAAAATGCAAGAATTTCAGAGTATTTTACAGTGATTATAGGAATAAGTGGAAGAGTTGAGAACTATGGAGTGTTATGGTCCAGCATGCATCTTGATGTTCATCAGATGCTCATGTCCAAACTTACATGCGAGTTAAAATCTTTTTTTAGTTCAAGATACTGAGATATCTGAATATTGCAGCCATATGTGTTTTTTTCTTAAAATTGTTATCACAAAGTTGGAGGCACACCATTGTAAAGAGTGTCTTTGGATGTAGTAGCATTACACATTTTCCCTTCACTTGATCTAGGAGACCCAACCCTTTTCAAGCATGACAATGCTCCTGTGCACAAAGTCAGCTCCATGAACATATAATATACATGGGTTGTAATAGAAGATCTTGCATGGCCTGCTAAAGAGCTCTGTCCACAACCATATGGATGAATTAAAATGCTGACTGCACCCCAGGCCTCCTCACCTCACCTCACCTACATCAGTGAGCACCAATCGTTCCAAGTACACTCCAAAATCTAGTGGAACATCATCCCAGTAGAATGGATGCAATATATGAAAACATACACTGTACAATTCTCAGTGAGGTGTCCCCAAACATTTGTCTATATAGTATATTAAACTCTCTATTTCTCTCTCTCTCTTTTTCTCTGTCAAGCCACACATGCTCCTTAGGTACCAGTGATCCTGACTCATTTCTTCATTCTGGACCTGCCTGATCCATCCTGATCCTTCCATACTTCTGCATGGAGTTCTTTTTAATTAAAAACCATTCACTGCAGCTGAGGATGGTTCCACATGAAAAGCCTAAATATCTTTGGAGGTTTCTTTGGAAGGTTAAATTCAAGAACAATGAAGGTGGATTTAGACAATAATTAATATAAACAGTCTGGTTTATATTACATCTAAGACTGCAATTGCCATGCATAGTTGTGCATTACACTGCCCATGAGTGAATATAAAGTAACCATAATGAATGGATATTTGGTGTCACCCAGATGAGGTTGGGTTGCCTGGTGGTTGGTAGACTGGTTCCTCTCAAGGTTTCTTTCTCATACCATGTCAGGGAGATTTCCCTTGCCTTTGTTGCCTATTGCTTGCTCATTAGGGATAAATCTATAAGGATGAAATTGTAAAGCTAACATTTATATTCATAGACTATTTCTGTAAAGCTGCACTGTGACAATGTTCATTGTTAAAAGGGCAATACAAACATAACTGAATTTAAATACATTGAATAAAATCCAGTCCCCAGTAACCATTTGTTGATTTGAGCAACATTCATCATAGTCAGCAGGACCAACTGTTGCCTAACTGCTGCCTTTCCTATCTGACTGCTCACCAACCATTAAACCAACTTGGCCCAAAACCCATATCAATTTCATTCTCGTAAATCCCTAACATCTCTCATGGTTGCGATAAAAAAAACTCTATTTAGGAACGTCGAAAATGCAAGTACTGTTAAACAGATGAATAATTAGCAAGTGGTATTGGGTAGCCGATGGCTCCGCGCATCAGAGGAACAGCTATTCCGGGAGATGTCAGAAGGATTTACGTAAGATTTCAATGTTGATTTTATTTCTCATTCTGGAATAGTGTGTGTTTCTGTTGCAGATGGTGCTATGACTAATGTAATTCAGAAATCTGGACCAATCTGGTGTAGATAATCGCTGCTCGTGCTTCTAAGGAGATCCATAGAATAGAGAATGAGGTTTGACATTGTGATGATGACTCTCTCTCTCTCTCTCACGCTCTCTCCCATATATAGAAGCTTACTGATTTGCTGATGTTATTTAAGAGGATATATTTCCAGGTGCATTTAAAAACCACCTGTAGCAAATGGCATTTTTTTTCTATGAGCAAATCCAACAGATTATTTTATATCCTTTTACAAAATTCCCACTTTGGCATTTTCCAATAAAACTGTGTATAAACTGTGTATATAAAATTTCTATTTCCAGAAACATTATAGTTTCTATCTATCTATCTATCTATCTATCTATCTATCTATCTATCTATCTATCTATCTATCTATCCATCCATCCATCCATCCATCCATCCATCCATCCATCCATCCATCCATCCATCCATCCATCCATCCATCTGCCGGTCTGTCTGTGAATATATATTTCTGTTGACCTGTCTGTCTGTCATTGTATGTTGTCTATCTGCTTGTGTGTGTATGTATCTATGTATGTATGTATGTATGCGTATACATACATATTGTATTAATAGTTATGGATGCAATAAAAATAAGTGATTAGCACTACAACCCCCCTTTTTTTCCTAACACTCTGTCTCTGATTCCAGAACTTTCACAAGCTCGACCTTTAAATGTTCGATTGTTGCTTGATGCCTGGAGTTGTTTTTGAGAGTGTGTCTGTTTGTTCTGGATGACAATCTCTCTCTCTCTCTCTCTCTCTCTCTCTGACTCCGACGTGAAGGAACTTGTAAAATATTAACAGCACAGTGCTGCTTGAGGCTGTGTTTCCCCAAGACAACACACAGACTGACTGCTTTATCTCATACTGTCCACCAATCCTCATAGACTGAATGACAATTAAAGGTTTACAAGAGGAATGCATTTCATATTTTCCATTCCAAATAGATTGTATACTCAGAAGCCACTTTTATAGGAACACATGTAGACCTTTTCATTTATCCCATTATCAGTCATGTAATAAAAGTGCAGTGCATAAAATCCTACAGATACCAGTCAGTAGAAAAGCAAAATGATTCAAGCTGACAGGAAGCCAGTATAAAGAACCTCATATAACCAAAAGTGACAAAGAAAAAGAAGACTATTTCAGGTCTCACTCCAAACAAGACTGGCAAAAGACCAGGAGACTAAACAGCAAAATAAAGTAATAAAAGCCTATTTACTGAAAATGCAAATAAAACGCAAATTGTGAATGTAGTGCTTTATGTCAACATTTAGATTTTGGTTGATTCTACATAAAAAATGAAAAAAAAGTAACACTAGTGGTACTTGATGGTGCATTAATGCTGAAGCTCATGTTAACTAGTGCATTAAATAATGTCACTTGACTCGTGTTATTTAGTTCCGCATTACTTAAGGGGAAAACTACCTGAGGGATTCGCTCTTCAGTTGCACCCTATGCATACTTAATACCCTTTGCTTGCATTTCATTTGCACATGTAATTGCCTGTCCCTAAAGTAAATTGCACTAAATTACAGTTGCAAAATGAATCGATTTCCATACACGCCACCCTGTATTTAGCACTTTTAAGATAAAAGTGCGTTAAGACAAATGTATATTCATACACAAAAACAGACACGGTGTAATTTTTTACATTTTTTAATTTTTAATTTTTACTTCCAAATTATCTGCAGATTCGGGGTCTGTATTTAGCCCTATTACTACTCTTTAATTGAATTACTCTATGTAATATGTTACAAACTGTTTTTTTTTTTTTTTTTGCATAATACTAATGATATGAAATGGGATTTTGGAGCTCAATTAGTGTGAAATATAAGGTTTTATACATTATCTACTGTACAAATTATTGGTCACTTTCTAAATAATAAAAGTGTAGCACATCTACTAAAAAATATATAAATAAATCAGATTTTACCAATACAATAATGTTAAAAATTATGCATCGCGATACAGATGCCAACTTGTATCCAATACACACTTTTTAACAATGTATCACATCGTTTAGCTTTATGCCGAAGCGAAACGGTGAATCGTACCATCCCTAGTGTCTATAGTAACATATAGGTACAGTAAGACTTAGATAAACATTTCATAATGACTTCAGGAAGCGAAATTTATATTTCAGCGTGGTGAAATAAATGCAATGAATGATGGATGTGATTTTGATGAATGGGCCAAAACACAAGAAGAATTTGAAAAACAAAAGAAAAAAGGGCACAAGGTGCAAACATTAACAGATTCATTATTCTCTCTCTCTCTCTCTCTCTCTCTCTCTCTCTCTCAAAAATAACTTCTTTATCATTAAAATGAGTTCAAATAATTGTAACCTTATAGCACTTGTTAATCTTTGTGTGTAATTAAAGAGTGGACCGGATTCTACATCTAACGCCCTGTATATAAAATAAGTAGCAAAAATTGCCTGTAGTTTATATCAATTTAGTCACTTTTACACTTCAATCGTCTATGACAGCTTTACATTTTTAAAGCTGCCAATAAGTGAGATAATCCATGACAAGGTCCACTCTGTGAAGCATTTACACTGTGCACCTAGCTTTGGATTATCGCTTATTTTTACCATAATATCATTTAAAATGCATTCAAATAGGAACAATTAATAACTTATGGTTTCCATTGTTATGACCATAACAATAATGTGGAAAGGAAGCAGGATTTCATTGATCAATTTTGTTTCATTATATTTAACCCTGCTTGTGCACTTTATAGAGAAAACTCACAGACAGAGGTTTCATGGTTGCTACTTCATTGTCGTTATGATGGCAGGAAATCTGGCTAGCGCTATATTCTAAAAATTCATTATTGTTAAGATATTTTTCATTAACCCAGATAATTAAGATCTTATTCTTAAAGCAGCGTTTCTTTTTTTCTGATCCTATTGATCTGTCCATTTCTAATTGCTAATTCCGTGCTAAAAACCCACACAACACTGTTAGACATTTAAATGCATGTTATCAGTCATGAAAAAATCATTTGCAATAAAGTGTAATTGATTTTTCTATAGCAGTACAAAGACTAATGCCCTTCTAACAAAACTCCAATCCTGATTTTCATGGCAGAACACTCTCCAGGCTTCCGTAAATCCCAAAATTCAGCTATTAGAAGACAATGAACATTCACACACACATCACACTCGATGTCCTTAAGGTCATACAGTCTTTGGGATATTTATCTGTTAGAGTACTCAATACAGACTCCTTCTTCTCACCTACAAAACCGTAAGCAGCTGAGCCCTGGGTGACCTCAGTGAACTATTTACGCTCATACAGTCCTGCCTCCTTGTTAAGGTCCTCAAGTTCCAGTTCACTTGTGCTCTCGAGATTTAGACTTTCCTCCACGAATGGCTGGTTTTTCAGCATTGTAGCATTTCAGCGAAGCTCAGAAATGCCCTTGCACTGAGTCTTTTTTTTCAAACTCATCACTTTTCTCACTGTCAAGAAAAGTCTGTCGTCTGTAACATTCTGTACACTATTGCACGTGAATCTCAATTCACCTTTATCCAACTTGCATGCGTATCCATTATAACACGTGAAAGGTGCATGCAGGGAATAATGCAGATGGTCAAAAGCTTGAGCTCAATTTCACATCAAATATTAAACACAATGCAGGGAAAATGTGATCTCGGTGACAAAAACACTAGAGACTCCTTTCAAACAAGGCAGGAGCAGATACAAGTGCAGGTAAACTACACGAGGAAAATAAACTCAATGAAAAGCAAACATGAAACAAAAACACAAAGAAACAAGAACCCCGAACATGGAAGGATAATCGCAACGATTATTGTGGATGGATGTCAAAGCCAGTGAACTGCAGTGCAAGGTGCGGAGAAACAAGTGCGCAAAAATCACGTGACAGTTCAATGCGGTGCAGTGGTCCACGGAATTAGCACCCTTAAATCTGAAATAAAAAAAATCTATTTCATGATTGCAGTGGCATTAGCCAAGAAAAAATTAATAAAGCTTTGTAATGTAATTTATTTATCATTAGGAAAATAGATATATAGAAAATTCATATGAAATGAGCAACAGGGCTTCATTTTCCTGTATAGAATTTTTTTATTTTATTTATTGCATCAAGATTAATATTTAAAATTTGCCAGCCATATGCAGTTCTTCCCAAAGTGGTACCACAAAATTTGAAGCACACAATTATATAGAATGTCTTTAGATGTGGTAGCTTGAAATTTTTCCTTCACTTGAACTGGAGACCTAAACCTGATCCAGCAGGTTTAATGTGGAAGATCATGAGTGGCCTGCTACAGAGCTCTGACCTCAACCCTACTGTACACCTTTGGGATGAATTTGAATGCTGACTGCACCCTAGGCCTCCTCACCTGACTTTACTAACACCCAAATAACTGAATCACCCGATGGAAGTTTTTTCTCCCGATGCCGTGCAGTTAAGAACACAGGTGAGATGCGTTTTTTTGTTCAAAGCCTTGAAGTTTGTGAAATTCTTGTATTTGCTTGTATGACATACAAGAATTTCACAAACTTTAAGCCAAAAAACTGAGCGACATAACATTAGACCAATGAAATTTCCGAACAGAAACGAAAAAACGGATCTCACCTGTGTTCTTAACTGCACGGCATCGGGAGAAAAAACTTCCATCGGGTGATTTTAAACGCACGACGATGCCAAAAGATAAACTCCTGAGAGAAATAGTTTGGAAAGCAAGGAGGAAGACAGTGAACAATGACTTTAGTAGGCTACTGTTTAGATACAAGCCGTTGTAACGCGTTGTATCAGGGTCAAGGGAGAGCTCACTAACTCCAGCTGCAACAGAAATCATATAAGCACAGACAGGTTTCCAAAACTCGTGCTTTTTTATTTTTCTTGGCAACACCGTTATGGGTTAGTCAAAAAAACTTAGAAATAAGCATCAGAAAATAATAAGTACATATTCCTCGGTCTTGCACACATGCAGTAATAGTGGAAAAATGCGGTGGCAGGCTATTCCCAAAATACCGCTCTGCTCTTAAAGGAGCCACAACATATTTCACCCATTACACCGTGTAACAGACACTATCTTTCGTTATAACCTGTGTAAAGTTCATTAGTTTCAGTGTAGACAGGCTTATAGACAGGTGCGGCTTATTTATGTTCAAAATAAAAATCTTTGTCAAATTCAGTGGGCTTATATATGGGTGCGCTTAATAGTCCGGAAATTACAGTACAGTAAAACCCCGTTGTACGAGCATAATTAGTTCTTGAAAATTGCTCATAGGTCCATTTGCTCGTACGTTCGAACTGATTTTCCCCATAGGAATGAATGTAAAAGCGATTTAATCCGTTCCGAGATCTCATTCGATCGCTTATTTCTGCACTTAAAAAGTATTTGTAGCCTATTTTACCAAATAAATACACCGCAAATTACCGTAATGTAAACATAATTTAACACTTACTCATGTGGTAGTGGTTGATTGCGAGTGTAAGACGCACACCACGCTCATAAACACCTCGGTTTCCATGGTAATTCTATTTACTTTCGTTTTCACAGCACCAGCACTGATTTACTTGGGAGACATTTTTCAAGATTTCTAGTGAAATAAAAATATAAAACTAAGTTTTTGCTGCACTGAACAACGAGAGCGACCGAGTGATACGTCATTAACTAAGCGACTGATGCTTCCCTCCGCTGAAAACAGGGAACCGGCAGCGTGGGTTTGCTCGTGCCTTTGAAATTTGCTCGTGAAATAGGGTAAAATTTTGTGAGCAAGGTCGCTCGTATCTCCGTTTGATCGTACTATTAGTTGCTCGTACAATAGAGTTTTACTGTATATATTACACACAAGAATTTGTATCCATTATAACAAGTGTCAAGGGTGCATGCAGGGAATAATGCAGATGTGTGTGTGTGTGTGTGTGTGTGTGTGTGTGTGTATATATATATATATATATATATATATATATATATATATATATATATATATATATATATATACACACACACACACACACACACACACACACACACACACACACACACAAATATTTTTATTTTCATATTTATATTCATATTTCTTATTGCATTTAATTACTTTTTCATCTGTTTGTACCGACCCTGCAGAATGTTCTGTTACCATAGAAACACTAAAATATTGAAAATGTTTTAACATAAATTTTTTCCTGTGTTTTTAATAAGTTTTTTTTATATTAAGAGATTATTTTCTTTCTTATTTCTGACTCCAACCACATTTAGAGGTAGTCTTTTTTGTTTGTTTTTTGTTCTAATGTTGCAGGGAGAAGAGGTGGAGAAGGTGGAGGAGTTCAGTTACCTGGGGTCAACAGTGCAAAGTGATGGAGAGTGTGTTAGAGAAGTGAAGAAAAGAGTGCAGGCAGGGTGTAGTGGGTGGAGAAGAGTGATAGCAGGAGTGATTTGTGATAGAAGAGTGTCTGTGAGAGTGAAAGGGAAAGTTTATAGGACTGTGGTGAGACCTGAGATGTTGTATGGTTTAGAGACAGTGGCATTGAGTAAAAGACAGGAGGTGGAGCTGGAGGTAGCAGAGCTGAAGATGGTGAGATTTTCATTGGGAGCAATGAGGATGGACAGGACTAGAAATTAATTTATAAGAGGGATGGAGCATGTAGGATGTTTTAGGGACAAAGAGAGAGGCGAGATTGAGATGGTTTGGACATGTGCAGAGGAGTGACATGGGGAATATCGGTCACTCCTGGCACCTCAGGCTGGAGTACAGTATAATGTTTACATGCTGTCTTTGCACCTCCTTGCTGCTGTTTTTTGCACTACATTGCTCTTTCTGTTTGTATTTTCTCCTGGGTATAGTTTTTACATTCACCTCACACAGTACTGTATATGTAAGTATACAGTAGGTTTACTAGTCGGCGCTATACTTGGTTTTTGTCTTTTGTCTTGTCTTGTGTTGTCTGTCTGCACTCTGTCTGTCTGTACTGTTCTTTTGTTTGCACTGTTTGCACCAGGCTGCACTCGATGCACTTTATGTTGTTTTGTTGTTTTTGTGTAGCACCAGGGTTCCGGAGGAACGTTGTTTCGTTTTTACTGTGTACTGTGTACCACTGTGTATAGTAAAAATGACAATAAAAGCCACTTGACTTGACTTGACTTGACTTGAGTTAAATCGCAACACCGGTTCATACAGGATAAACATCACAGCATAATGAAAGCGAATGGATTGTTTTACTTTAGTGCCTGGGGTTTGAAAGTTACTCCTGGACCCCCTCTCAGGTAGAGGTGAATCATTATCTGGAGCCATTATTACACTGCGAGTGCTTTTTTCACCCAGGGCTGATGATGAAATGAAGCATGGATCCAAGGCCTGCAGGATTTGGCTACTTAATGCATCACTGAATGGAAAAAACCCACAGGAATCCAAACACTATATGGGCATATGTTTGTCTGACTATAGGATTTTAGTGCATTTAGAACATCCTTTTCAACATTTAGTTCCCGTTTGCTGTTATAATTACCTCCACTCTCCTGGAAGATGTTCCACAAGATTTTGTGGAGGTTTGTGTGTGATTCTTTCAGCCACAGGAGTATTAGTAGTGTCAGGTAGTGATGTAGGTGAGCTGAGGAGGCCTGGGATGCAGTCAGCGTTCACATTCAACATGTTCAATAGGTTTGGAGCTCTATAGCAGGGGATCTTCCACTGCAACTCATGGAAAGCGTATCTTCATGGTGCTGGCTTTGTGCACAGGAACATTGTCATGCTGGAAAAGGTTTGGGTCTCCTTGTTCAAGTGAAGGGAAAATTTAATGGTACTGCATCCAAAGACATCATGTACAATTCTAGAGCATTAAAATGTTAAGCTTTAATTGCAAAACACAAAAACACAAAAGAGCATTAACAGCAAACGAGAAGCAAAAAATACTATAGTATAGAAATATCTCTGAAATACATGTATAGGAGAATGGATTGTAACCAAATAGTGTAACTTATTCATATTTAAAATGAATATCATTTGATATTGAAATGGTATAATGGATTTTTGTGTTAATTCGTTGCCTAATTATTTTATAAATGAAAAAGAAAAATGTGTGTTTGTGTGTGCCTCAAGGGAAAGTTAAGAATGACAGAAACAGGATTGAAGGACACAAAATTTGTTCTCTGAACCACCTGAGTCTTTCAGACACACTATAACCTAAGGCACACATTGTCCAGAACACACACACACACACACACACACACACACACACACACACACACACACACACATTTATGCTCTTTTTTTCAGGATAGTTTTAAAGGTGATGTGACACTGATAAGGTTGTGTTTTAATTTTGGGAACAGAGGGTTCTCTGATGGTGTAACAAGAAATAGAACAAAAATATATTTATAACATTAGGATAAGTGTATTAAAAGTTCAGAGGGCTCATGTTTATATGAATACACTAGAACTTTAGGGCATTAGCTTGTCTTTATAGTAACAACATGTTTAGGGATCTGTAAAGTTGGCTCATAACATAAACACATTCATATCTTATATGAATGAATCAGGTCTGTTTCTCAAATTATTTCCCTGGCTGGATTTTATATATATATATATATATATATATATATATATATATATATATATATATATATATATATATATATATGTATGTATATGTATACAGTGTATGTATATGTATGTATATATATATATATATATATATATATATATATATATATATATATATATATATATATATATAAACACACTCTAGATATTCAATAGTATTGGGTCACCTGATCTTTCCTGCTATATGTGCTTCTTTTCCAAACTGTTACCACAAAGCTGTAGGCACTCAATTAAATAGGAAGCCTTTAGATGCACTATAATCAAATTTTGCATTCACTTTAACTTGGAAACTTAAACCTGTTCCAGCATGGCACTGCCCCTGTGCACAAAGCCAGTTTTGGTTTACATGCTTTGGAGAGGATGATCTTCAGTGGCCTGATTTAGAGCTCTAAAATCATCCCTACTGAACAACTTTGGGATGAATTAGAACCCTGACTGCACACCAGGCCTCCTCACCCACATCAGTACCTGCCTTGCATGATACTCTTCTGGCTGATAAACACAAATATCCATAAGTACACTCCAAAATCTAGTGAAACAGCTTCCCAGAAGATTAGAAGGAAATATAAGAGCAAATTGGGACTAAATGTGGAATGCAGTGCTCAAAATCTTGATGACCAGGTGAACCAATACTTTTGGAATTATAGTGTATATAGATGTATTTAAAACTCTCATTGTAAGATTTCATACTATACTACTGTTATAATATACAGCATGCATACTATATCATTCCGTGTGCAGGAAAATTCTTTCTTTGTTCTTTATTGGTCTGTAAGCAAGAACTTAGTTACTACACACACAAAAATTTGAAGCTGCAAATGAAGAAAGACAGAATCTCTCCAACTGAAAGAAGTGACCACAGGAGCACACAATCACTGAAACGTTCAATACATCACTTGTTCCTGCAACTCAGCACTTCTTTGCTGAGGCTTTAATGGACTTTTATCAGGCTGATGTAGTAAGTCAATGTGGCAAATAACGCAGACAAATGCACGTTCTGTGGAAAGATGAATGAAAGGATCTCCCCTCCCTAAAAATCAAAGACTTGATTTGTATTGTTTATGTGGAAAATTTGACAGTGGCTGATCAAACAATTGTGCAGCGATTATCTGATCTTTAACAGGTCTGCAGGAGGATTGCATCATTTTAATGAGCAATTCCTTTTCTGTCTCCCTTCAAGCCTGTGGGGTTCAGGCAATTTATTTAGTGACTGTAAATTACTTCAATTGAAGGGCAGGTGAAAGTCTGTGTCCAGAATATAAAAAAGAAATATAAAAAAGAAATAAAACACTTTCTTCATAATGACAATATTTCTTAATATTAATAGTAGTATTTTATATAATATACAGTGGTGTGAAAAAGTGTTTGCACCTTTCCTGATTTCTTATTTTTTTGCATGTTTTTCACACTTTAATGTTTCAGATTTAAATTAGTTTGATGATCCGAAACATTAAAGTGTGACAAACATGCAAAAACCCCAAGAAATCAGGAAGAGGGCAAAAACTTTTTCACACCATTGTACAGCAAAAAGTTTGGAAAATCCAAAAACCATAAACGGTACCATGCCTGTTGCCTTTTATTTATATGCAACAAACTCGGTAAAAGGCAAAAACACAAAAATTGCACAGTGAAAGTTGGAAACTTATTTCAGGTGAAAGACATACTGAAACAACATGGTTACTGTTCCATACTTTAACACTGTGCAATTCCATCTGGACTGTGGCTCATTGGAACTGACTTCACCATATAACAGGATGATGACCTGAAGCATATATCCAAGCTCTGTAAGTGTTATTTAGAGAGCAATCGGCTGGAATGTGATCTATTATAAAACGGCCCGCCCAGTCACCGCACCTAAATCCTATTAAACAGCTCTCGGATGAACTGGATCACAAGGCCAGAAAGAAATCTAAACTAGTGGGGAACTCCTTTGACACCTTTTGAAGAGGCATGGCAAAGTGTTTCAGCTGAATCTTTGGACAAAAAGATTTATTTTTTTTCTTTAAATATTTTTTTTTACAAGCAAGTCTGTTCTCCTTATTAATTTTAAATAACATTATTCATTTTCACAGCATTAAACCATACTAACTTACAGTATTTATTACATCATATTTCTCCAGTATTAATCTATTATTCCTCACTAATATAAGTATAAATAGTTTTCTTTCATTGTCTGAAAGTTGAAGAGAGAATGCACTGAGCTTCATATTATTTGAGTTGATTAAGGAAATCTGCTTGACCTTCACTTCCTCCCCAACAATGACTACACAACACAGCCAGGAATCCCCTACTCCTTCATTGTCAAGCTTTTCAACCATAACAGAAGATTAGATACTGCATCCAATCTTGCGATTCCACCACCTGCCCTCTGGATCCAATCCCTTCAACTATGCTTCAGACCATCTCACAAGATCTCCTGCCCTTCATCTCACAATCATCAACCGGTCCTTAACATCTGGCTATGTGCCAAATACCTTCAAGCAAGCAAGGGTCATTCCCATCTTGAAGAGACCTGCTCTGGATCCATCAGACATCAACAACTACAGACTAGAATCACTTCTCTCCTTTCTTTCTAAATCTCTGGAACACACTGTTTTTAACCAATTGTCTGTCTATCTCTCACAGAACAAACTCCATGATCCATACCAGTCTGGCTTCAAAGCAACACATTCCATAGAGACAGCCCTTTTGGCTGTTTCTGAGAAAATGCATGCTGCTTGATCAGCCAAGCTGTCATCTGAATTTATCTCTCTTGACCTTATAGCAGCATTCGACATGGTCAACCACAAGACTGTCTTTTGGTTTGCTTCCTACCTGGAAGTTCGCTCATACCATGTAAGATGAAGCTGGTCCACATCTGCCCTGTGCAGACTCACCACTGGTGTCCCAAAAGGCTCGACACTTGGTCCCCTCCTTTTCTCCCTCTATACCCACTCTATTGGTTAAGTCATATCCTCACATGGTTTTCTTACCACTGCTATCCCCTTCAGCCACTGCTCGCAACCCTGGGGTAACTATGGACAATCAACTTCTGTCTCCTCACATGTCGCTATGTGGCTCGTTCTTGTCGATTTCTTCCCTACAACATCTGAAGGATTCAACCATTTCTGTCCACACAGGCTGCCCAGGTGCTTGTTCAGTTTCCTGTTATTTCGAAAGTCCCTGGCTATCTTTAAGCGACGGTCAAAGACTTACCTCTTCCTGAAACACTTAAATTTGCACTTTTCAAGTTTGCTTTGTAAAAATCAAGAGTTGTAGTTTGATTTATTTTAAGTTCATAATCTATTGTACCAGTGTAGATTTATTCATTGCTAGAGACTTAAAGCACTTTTGTACGTGGACCAGGGCGTCTGCTAAATGCCACAAATGTAAATGTAAATGTTTCTGTAAATTTGAATCCAAATACTTTATTGATTTCACAGGAAAACTGTTATGTCCGCAGTTCAACTTACAATTCAATTAAAGTAAAATAAAGTTAATATAAAATACAAGAAATTTTAAATAAAACACAATGTTAAAGATTTTAAAGTTATTAAAGAATTTCAATTATTATTATTATTATTATTCAGATGATGAGTCTTTGTGATCAAATTTTTTGAAGACCACTTTTGGAAAGTATAATGATTCTCTAAAAGTTTGATTTTGGTAAAAGTAAAACAAAAACTTTAAACAGAATTGGTCATGAATGGTAAATTCTTCTTGAATTTTTAATCACATCATCTTGTTGGAGATATGAGACATGAGATATGCATCTTCTAGAATATATTCGGTTTGATAAAACGCAATGATAATTTGGTATTGGAGTTGTGCATAAATAAAGGGAGAAGTCTGAAGGCTGGTGGGAGGAAGAAAGAGACAGAGTGTGTGAGGGATACACAGAGAAACAGAGCGAGCAGGAGACTCACAGTGATAGACAGATAAAAGAACAAGATTCAGAGAAAATAGAAAATGGATGCAGTGCAGGCTTTAGAGTGAAATTTATGAGAATGTATTAAGATGAGCTTTCTATATGATGGATTCGTCCAACGGAGTTTTGATCGACACTTTGACATGGGTTTAACATGGTTATTTACGGTCGGATACACGCAACGGTGGAATTCAATTTTTAGCCATCATATCGGATAAGACATGTGAGCAAGCCGAAGTAAGAGGCTATAACAAATAAGAAAAAAAGAACAGTGATCCTGCTCTACTTCTGCTCTGAGCTTTCTGCACTCCTGACTTATTTCTCACCATTGTGGATCTGCACTTACACAAACGGTTTACATCCATAGCTCAGCTTGCTTTAGTGAATAATCTCACCTGGATAGTGTAGATTTGTACCTCAGAACTGCTTCTGTAATCAGAAAACTAACTTGTGCTCATCCCAGGGATCAGTCCTTATACTTAGAAATGGTCCAAAAAGAACATAAATATTTATGTGGTAAAAGTTTTTCCGTCATTCAAGCCTCCGAGGCTGCAGGAGTTCTTTTGTGAAATAATTTAAAGCTTTTTTTTAAGCGCAGTATAGACCACTGACTGTTAACCACTTAAACACTGTTATTTTAAACCTAAAATAAAAAATCTAGCATAGAAAATACAAGCTGAATACAGAATCATGATTTTATTTTTTAATGTAACAAAGAAAGTAGTACTTAAAAAAAACTCGTCAAATTCGGTACTTGTCACGTTACTGAGAAATGTTTTGGTACTCGTCGCATGTTCGGAACTCGACACCGACTCTCACGATGAAACTCATGAGCGATTTAGTCTCAATGAAGAGTCTCATGCTAGCTCACAGTGCTATAGTGTTCTCTGTTTTGCATTTTAAGCTTAAATTTTAGGTCCCAAAGTGGTTGTAAATGCTACCAAGAACCCTGCAAAGTATAGCAATAAGTCTAAAAGGCAATTAAGGACAGCCACAATGGAAGTAAACAAGAGATCATACACAAGCCAAGTATGAGGGCGTTATGAATGTGACTCAAATAGCACATTATAAATATGACAAATCAGAAAAACATATGCATCTATGAAGACAAATGCGATCAGTTGCTTAATTGAGGACAAATTTGTGTAAAAAGAGGACGGGCTGCAAAGACACCACATATTAATCACTTCCTCCTGTCATTGCAACACTTTTCTGTAATTTATCTCTAAATATTTGGGCTTTTAGTTGTTGTTAAATAGGATGAATTTTTTATTGGCATAGGCCTTAGTCAGAATAAATTTCATTCCTGTCTCTAAGAAAGTCTTCTAATTTTGCCTTTTACTTGACATCTCAACCATGTGATTATTTTTTGCCTTTAATGGAGATCTGTGGGCATCAAATGATTGTCATTCATGACCATAATAGCTGCATGCAAGTACGTAAAAATACATGAAACATTTGTTATCTAGTGTACGTTTTTAGTTTAGGCTCATGCTAAATTTTACATGCATTTACACACACACACACAAAAAAAACTGAGGCCCAATGATTTATTGCCTAAAAAGACAAAGGATAAAGGCTAATAAAAAAATAGAACCTGAAAAGTATCCAAAGAGAGAAATACTAAAAAAAGATGAGTACCCAAAAGCGGACAACGCAGCAACAAAACTAAACAAAAAGGACTGAAATGTGAAACAGAAACAAAACACAAGATAAAAAGTCTATTCCATACAGAAAAAACAAAGCAGATTGCACATGGGGATGATTGAAAGAGAGAGAATTAATCAGGATTAGAGGATAAGAGGCAGAATTATGTTTACTTTACTGTCACTGAGTGTCTCAGAGTAAACCTCAATGGGATTATAGAAGCAGTTGGAATCCTCTGTACAGAGCTTAGTGTGAGGCATCAAGTACAAAAGTACTATTTGTTCAGGTGGACGCAGATGATTGTAATGATTAAAAAACTGGGAGAGGAAAAAAAGAAGATTATATCAGATTAAATGGAACATTAAAATGATGATTTTGCACCAAATACAGCAACATGGCAAAATAAGTGTTAAATATCTAGATTAATTATATTCATTATAATGCAAAGGAATGAATAGATGCTTACAGGAAGGTCAAAATAATAGAGCAGAGTACCAGAGAACTTTATTCTTCTTATTTTCCCAAATAAAAAGGAATTAACAAAATTATTACCCTGCTATTTATAGGCTGAGACTTAAATTACAGGCACATTATATGTACAAATGTAATGGGACAACTGACTTTTCCAGGCATATATTGTTCTTCTTCAGACTGTTACCAAAAAGTTGGAGGTACACAATTGTAATTGCTGTGTGTTCCTCCCTGCCCCCATTGTGTGGCTTGCTTGGGAGCAGAGCATGCTAAGTCGTTCCTGCGATCGCTCTGCTCCTGATGGGCACTCTTTGAGGAGGGTGCCTTTACTCCTCAAAGTTCCGGCCCCGCACTTGCTGAGGCAGAGCGACCCGCCAGTTCCTGTGAGTTGCAGATGGACCTTGGAGAGTGTTTTAAGACGGGCTTGTCCCTATCTCCAACCTCACCTGCTCGATCCAGCTATCATTCACAGGCTTCAGAAGCACGCCTTTCGCCGGTTTCTTCCCCCTATGACAAGAGCATGCAACTCCACCTCTCTTCCTCTGAGAGGGGGGCCGTGCTCTGCAATACTGAAGTCGAGGCGCATATGGAGTTTGTGACTTGTGCCGTTGCCAAGCTGGATCTAGCTTAGCTGGCCGATTAGCGGAAAGCCCCTACATCCACGGGTTGAAGAGACACTAGCCAGCTATCTTTCCCCGGAAATTGCATCGTCTCTAAAGATCCCAACATTACTCAATAAGCCCCTATATGCAATACGTCGGCACTCGTGGGTAAGGCTTATGCCTCAGCAGGTCAGGCTGCACACCATGGCTGTGTTGCATGCGTATCAGCACGACCTGCTGCGAGAGTTGGATGTGGCAGGTGCTTTAGATAGCCAGGTTCTAAAGCTCTGCCGCACGACTGATCTGGCTCTCAGAGCCAGTAAAGAGACTGCTAAGGCCATTGGACAGTCTATGGCCGCCCTAGTCTCTACGGAGAGACACCTTTGGCTCACCCTGCCAAACATGTCCGACAGAGATAGGGCTGTATTGGTGGAGGCCCCCTTAGGCCAATTGGCCTATTTAGCGATTCCGGTAATGCAGTGGTCGAATGGTTTCAGGAGGGCAAGAAACAGACGGCGACGTTCCAGCGGTACCTCATTACAGGGAACCACTTATTTAGGCGTCATATAGGTTTCAACCACACTCCTTACAGCCGTCAGGAAGGTCAGAGAAGGACAGTCACTTACTGTCAAGCAGTTCCAGAAACTGCTTGGGCTTATGGTAACAGCGTTCAGTGTGATTCCATTTGGCCTCCTGTAAATGAGACCACTTCAGTGGTGGCTCAAGACTAATAGGTTCTCACAGAAGGGCAATCCCCTCTTGTACTATCAAGATCACGTGGCAATGCCTATGTGCCTTAGATGTATTGAGAGATCCCAGGTTCCTGTCTCAGGGCCCCATGCTCTGAGTTCCTGGTCGTTGCATAATACTCACGGGGTGCAGTCATGAGAAATTCGGCAAGGCTCAGGTGGACCTGTTCATGTCTCTAAAGACGTTGCACTTTCCCATCTGTTCCCTCATGTGATGCGTTGATTTTAAAAAAGATACAAGTTAGCATTTGTATCACAATGCAAAAAACTATTTATTTACCGTAATTTCCGGACTATAAAGCGCACCCAAATAAAAGCCACACCCATTGAATTAGACAAAGATTTTTATTTTGAACATAAATAAGCCGCACCTGTGTATATGCCGCAAGTCTACACTGAAACTAATAAACTTTACACAGGCTTTAAAGAAAGACAGTGTCTGTTACACGGTGTAACGGGTGAAATATTTTGTGGCTCCTTTAAGAGCAGAGCGGTATTTTGGGAATAGGCTGCTGCCGCATTTTCCAGTATTACTGCATGTGTGCAAGACCGAGGAATATGTCCTTATTATTTTCTGATGCTCATTTCTAAGTTTCTTTGACTAACCCATAACGCTGTTGCCAAGAAAAATAAAAAAGCACGCTATATAGCAGCTATATAATTATTAGTAGCTGTGCTATACTTTTATTATTTAGAAAGTGACCAATAATTTGTGACCAATATTTTATATTAGAGACACGTATCGGTACAGAGACAGTGAGGCAGAAATTAACCAAGAAGAGGCCAGGGTGAGCTAAAGTTTTTGCTCAAGGGCTCAGCAATGCTGCTGTTTGAAATAACACAGTTCATGATTGCATAATGAATTTAAAGATGTTTTTAAAAAAAATTTCTGCAATGGTAGAAATATTGAAATACAGCCACATTCTTGTGAATTAACATAAATTAGCCAATGATGTAATGTTTCACATATGTTTTTTTCTGCTTGTCTTCAGAAAAATATCTCACAAAAGATAGCATTGCTAGATTTGTGAGAAATAGAAAATTGCAAACAATTTTGTTAATCTGGTAGACATTCTAGTTTAGTTTGACTCATACAAACTTTTACACAAATGTTTACTTTAAAAATGAAAAAGATAAAAGATAAATGGCACCAATAATTATTGTTATTAATTGTCCAAATAAACAGAAAGACTAAATGCTAGTATTAACAGAAAAGAATGGAGGTATTAAAAAAAAGTATAAAGTATAAAAGTATAAAAAAAAGTATTTAGAGATTTAAAAGGCAGACAGTGCGGGAAACCGGAAGAAATAACTAAACCCAGAGCCGAAAGACTAAAAAGTGAAAGACAAACAAAAAAGAAAGACGCTGAGACTACAGACAGAATACAGAAGGGTTTAATAGGGATGACTGAACAAGAGAAAATTAATCAGCACTAGAGAATGAGAGATGGAACTGTGCTTTTCTGTCACTGAGTATCACTAATTGTACGATGCACAGATTCCAGAAACTTCTAGCAAATTGGTGAAACACATTTTCATAACAAATGCAGGTCTTTTGTTTCATTTAAAATGCACTTTATATTCAGCAAGTTGACTATCCGTTGGAAATCACTGGACAGTTCCGTTCTTGTTTTCCAAGCATTATCTGATTCTGCTTTAGCACCAGTAGAAATGCTAGACCAAGACGTAGTAAAGCCTGTTCACAATTGCAAGCATAATCCACCAATACAATAATGGACGGCATCAAAACAATGATTGCAACAGTCCAAAATTGACTCTGTATGGTTTGTTTGAGTTTGCCATGAGTTTTCAGTAATGATTTTTAGGGCTCAAATCAATGCAGGGAGAGTGTGAAGGGCATGTTCACTCAAGCAGAGACTAGGATGTTATCCCAGGAGAGAGCAGGATGTCTGGCAGGTTTAAGATCTTGTGTTATCAACCTTTCTTTGGTTAAGGTACAAGGCAGCATCAGGAATTAGAAATATGCAGGGTATTAATAAAAAGCCAGGTTATGGTGATTGGACAAATCAGGGACAACAGAGTCCACCATGCAGATATTAGTATCATGATGACATGTAATTGTTAAGAAGTGACCAATGAATCAACAGAAGTAAAGGCAATGCTTAAATGTGCTACCGTGTTTGGGGACGATAAAAATAAATAACAGCTGATGTTGGGTGCATCAACAGGTCAAGCTAAAGCAATACAAAAAGAATAGAGTATTGCATTATTTATATTAATAGAATTTGGTAGACTCATTTATCCAGAGCAATTTACAGAAGTGCTATGAAGTCTCTATCCATAAATAAAAACTTTCTTTCAGCTTCTCCCATTAGGGGTCGCCACAGCGAATCATCCGCATGTTTGATTTGGCACATGTTTTTACGCTGGATGCCCTTCCTAACGCAACCCTCCCTATTTATCCTTGCTTGGGACCGGCACTAAGAGTGGCTGGGGTTGATTCCCTGACCGGGGATCGAACCCGGGCCGCAATACTTCCTGATAAAGGTTCATTAGGCCACAGACTAAATTCTATCATTTGGGAGATAATATAGTCACAAATGCTATATAACTTCATACATATAGACCCTTTAAGTGCTGATATCACGATTACGACAAGGGTGCTAGCTGGAGGCAAAACAAAAGAAAAACTGAAGGCAGCCAAAACAAACCAGCACAGGAACACAAATGTCATATGGTTGGGTTCCAGATTCGATGGAGTACAGGCTCCAATTTTATATTTTATCACACCTGCTGCCACTGCCAGAAAAGAAAATCAGCAGCTGTGCTTAACAGCAACGAAACAACTGGACTGGACATAAATGATCATCAAAAATGGTTGTGTTTGCAGTTCAAAATTCATCTCAGGTTAAAAAACTATTTTCTTTTGGTGATATGGTTTGGTTATTTCTCTAAAGATTTCTCATGCATGCCCAACTAATCAGAAATTGGGGAACAAGTTATTGGATTTCTCATGTAATGCTAACTTTTAACATATAAGTTAGCTAACTGCTAGCTAACAACTAGAGATTAAACATAAAACAAACAGTTGCCATAAGTGCAATTGTAGAAATGGAGAGGTAGCAGTAAACAGGCTCTGATCATGGTCCTGTTCACTGTTACCTCTTCCTTTTTACTTGCCTCTTGCATATACCTTTTCATGGCTACCTGTTAAGACCCAGATGAGTCAGGTGTCTACAACAGGGATGGGCAACTTTAAATACCAAGACCATGCCAGTCTGAGCGCTGAGAAAAGAAACATCTGCTTTCATATTAGGATATTAATTCTCCAACCAGGAGAGGGCGCTAGTTTCTGCCGGTCACATGGTTAAAACATAGTAGGATATGCGCGCTATTGATAACATTCAACGAAACAAAAGAGAAAAGAAAAAATGTACATCGAAAACTTTTTGAAGAGTTTAAGGGGGAACTTGGCATTGATTCAGCTGTGCCCAAGCACTATTTGGCAGTAGGAATGTTGTCTGAAATGATGTATAAATTAATGTTTGTGGAAATGTATTCACTGAATTGTTCTGATATTCAGACTTTTAATACTAGTTAAATCTCTTTTTTAAAGAGATACTTCACTGTAAAATAAAAATGCAAACATTAATTACTCACATCTATATTGTTCCAAATCTGTATCTGTTTCTTCCAAACAGAAAAAAGAAAAGCATACAGGTTTGGAAAAACACAAGTGTGAGAAAAGAATTTATGACAGAATTTTCTCGTTTTTAAAAGTGAACTATCCCTTTAATAACTTTTTTCTCTGAGGGTAGTTTGAGAATGTTTTCTTGGCTAAAAATAAAAAAAGAGGACTTTTGAACATTTGTTGAGATGTATATATTTGCTAGTTGGGTGCTTTACTTTAACTTGGGTAAAAAAGTATTGTCAGTATTTCAACTTTGAGTCTTTTAAAACATAAATATCTCTACTTCTACTTAAGTGAAGGATGTGTGTACTTTTGCAATCTCCTGTCACATGCCGAGACATTTGGCTGGAACACCAACGACAGAGTCACAATATAAAACTCAACCCAGAGGTCCACGTTTCAAAACTCAGAAAAAACACTTTCTTCTAGGCACAGTAAGTGACACAAAGATAGAGAGGAAATCTCTGGATATTCAGAGAGATTTCTCAGAGGAAATTGCTCGCACATACTTTCCATCATCCTTTTGATCAGAGAACACATAGATGGTGGCTCTGAGAATGGGCAAAAGGAAATGATTGCAAGCTTTACAAATACGTCCCTCATCCCAGCCAGTGAAGGAGATGGAAAGCCTGGAATTCTGTCAAGGTTTTACTCCGGGGGCTTTTCAGCACAGAGCCGGAGCACAGAGAGGAGCACCGAGCTGAACGGGGGACAGATGTACATGGCTGAGTGATCAGCTGACAAAGCACTGATGAAAATAATCCAGTGTCAAGCCGAGCAGATTTGGTGCTCCAAGCTTCAAGTGGCATAGCGTGTAGCGCAAAACCATGCTAAACTCTCAGATTCACAAAAGAAAAAAGAAAAAAAGGCTGGCACTGGTGAATCTGCTAGAGCTTCTGGCTGCACATTGTTTCATATCCAGTGAAAGGCTTAAGAAAAGTGCTTTTGTCTCAGATGCCAGGAGTCAAGAACTGTTTCTGTGATAACGTAGTGTGGCTGTAAGGCTAGGTTCCAGGGAAGAAATGCCTCTGAGACAAAAAGGAAAAGGCCATGTTTTGGTCTGAGGAGTAAAAATGATCCAAAACAAGAATTCTTTGATATTTAGGTATATCAGGGTTTAACAATCACTTCGATTGAATTATAAGGAATAAAAGCTTATATACACCGAACAAAATTATAAATGCAACACTTGTTTTTGCCCCGTTTTCATGAGCTGAACTCAAAGTATCTAAGACATTTTCTATGTACACAAAAGGCCCATTTCTCTCAAATATTGCTCACAAATCTGTCTAAATCTGTGTTTGTGAGCATATCAAGATGATGATTGGACAACATGATTATTGCACAGGTGTGCCTTAGACTGGCCACAATAAAAGGCCACTCTAAAATGTGCAGTTTGACTGTATTGGGGGGCAGAAAAATGTATACCAGCCTTCCATGGATTACAATGACTATTTATTGTATGCTTACTCTATAAACCATACATGCATTTTATCATGAATGTATTTCATAAAGAAAAGCCAGGTGGATATAAACCTAAGGATATTTTTATTCAACAACCCAAATCAGCACATGGCGTCCAAGTTAAAAATAGGCTACGGTCAAACAGTCTGGGAAACTAGTGCAAGGAAGGAGAATCAGGATAAAAAAAATACCAGGGCAGAAGCAGAGTCAAACTGGATATCACAAACAGAGGAAACCAGACTCAAGAACTGCACATGGAAATGATGGAAAAAAAATAATTGACGAACGATATAGAGTGAACTGGTATGTAAATGATAGAAGGGTTATATAGGAAACAGATGCAGAAGGTAATCATATGATTTAACAGATTCATACAAAATCACATTAGTTGACTTATATAAAAATGTACAGTAAATATACCGTTATTTCCGGACTATAAAGCGCACCCATATATAAGCCGAATATGACAAAGATTTTTATTTTAAACATAAATAAGCCGCACCTGTCTACATTAAAACTAATTAACTTTACACAGGCTTTAACGACAGTGTCTGTTACACTGGTATAATATGTTGTGACTCCTTTAAGAGCAGAGTGGCATTTTGGGAATAGTGCATTACTGCATGTGTGCAAGATCGAGAAATATGTCCTTATTATTTTCTGATGCTCATTGCTAAGTTTCTTTGACTAACCTGTAACGCTGTTGCCAAGAAAAATAAAAAAGCACGAGTTTTGGAAACCTGTCTGTGCTAATATGATTTCTGTTGCAACTGGAGTTAGCGAGCTCTCCCTTCACCCAGACTCAACGCGCTACAACGGCTTGTATCTAAACAGTAACCGACCAAGAAAGTCATTGTTCACTGTCTTCCTCCTTCCTTTCACAACAATTTCTCTCGGGAGTTTTTCTTTTGGCATCGTCGTGCGTTTAAAAAAAAAAAAAACGTTTTTTCTCCCGATGCCGTGCAGCTCAGAACACAGGTGAGGTGCGTTTTTTCGTTTCCGTTTGGAAATTTCATTGGTCTAATGTTAAGGGGCTCAGTTTTTTTGGCTTGAAGTTTGTGAAACTGGGAAAAACCCAGGAAAAATTCATAAATAAGCCGATTCGTTGTTTAAGCCACGGGGTTCAAAAGGTGGGAAAAAGTAGCCGCTTATAGTCCGAAAAATACGGTACTATATTGCCAAAGGTTTGCAGACACCTGGTCATACGCATGCTGTGTGCTTTTTTAGCATCGTATTTCACATTTATTACCAATTTGCTCATATAATTCCCTACACTCTTCTGGGAAGATGTTCCACTAGATTTTGGATTGTGCTTATGAACATTTGTGTTCATCAGCCACAAGGGTAGTACTAAAGTCAGGGATTGATGTAGGTGAGGAGGCCACTGAGAATCTTCCTCTCCAAACCATGTTAATCATATCTTCAGGAAACTCGCGTTGTGCACAGGGGTATTGCCATGCTGGAACAGCTTTTGGTTTCCAAGTTCACGTGAATGCAAAATTTTATTATACGGCATCCAAAGACATCCTATACAATTGTGCGCCTCCAGCTTGGTGGTAACAGTTAGAAGAAAAAACACATATGACAGAAAAGGTCAGGTGTCCTAATACTTTTGTCCATATAGTGTAGGTTACCTGCTTTTCAAATCAATTACAAAATATACCTAATTTGATTAGCAATCTTATTCCTAATCCTATAGGAGTTGCCCCTCCTAGCTTCTAGTTACCCCATCTTTTTGGCATCTTTTGAGTGGGGCATAATTGTTCAGTCTGGGGAAAATCTGTGCCCAATGTAACCTCATATTTATCTTCTTGGTTAAAAAGTAGGAAACTCAATGTGACTGTTTGCTGTTGTAGTCCGTCTTCAGGTATATGACACTGTGCATTCTGAGATGCTTTTCTGCTCACTGTGCTAAAGATTTGGCTCTTTGAGTTCCTATACCCTTCTGTCAGCTGCTTAAAGGTAATTGCTTACCCACATGGCACAATAACTGACCCTTATATATAAAAAGAAAAGAGATTGTAATAAATGCTTATAGAGGCCCATTGGGGCAGGACTCACCCTGGCCTATATTTGCTCCATAAATGTTTTGTTTTTTCAGAGAAGGAGGAACAGAAAAGAGCATTCATTTTTTTTCTGTGTTTGTCTGGAACATTATGATGACAATATTAACTATACACCATTTGTATTTTTCAGACGGACTACTTTTTTTAAAACGAGGTGTACATGGTGTACATTTGTTTAATTTGCTTCATGGGAATGGTTTTTGAGGCCAAAACCTACTTTCCCTTCAACTTAGGGAGGTAACAGTGCTTTAGATTGCTTATGACTAATGAGCCGTGCACTTTATCAGCATCTCCTATGAACAAGCATTCTCGAAAAATTGAAGTTATTGGCTGTGGGACTGAAAGAGCAAAGAAAAGAGATGGGAACTTCAAGAGTAGAAGACCGAGCGGGCGAGAAAGAGCGAGAGAGAGATTGAAAGAGAGAAGATGAATCTGGGGAAATAGTTGCGGGTGATAAAATTGACTGCTCTCTATTAAAGTTAATTAGTTTTTACACAGTGCAGTAACTAACACTAACTTTACAGCAGGGATGAGTGATCGGTCTTTCCCTGAGTGCAAGCCTGTTATCAATGGACCTGCGAATGGATTTCAGGTGAGCTTTGTGTGTCCTCATTCAGCACACACACACACACACACACACACACACACACACACACACACACAGACAAATAATTGTATACAGATTGCACAGTTCTCATCGATATGCCTTTGAATTCACTCTGTCTTCAAAAAAAACACAAAGGCATCTAAAGCATCAGCAGTGACTGACAAGAAACATGCATCTCTTAATCACTGCAGATGGAGAGAGAGAAGAAAGGGAGAAAGATGCATCATGATTACAGGTGTGTGCTTCGTTCCAGTAAAATCTCAAATCAAATATGTGTGATAAAAATGCTTGCAGTGGTCAGTATCTATCAAAAGCGCACACACACACACACACACATGTACAAGCTATACAAGCTGCACATTGACTAATCTCTAATATATCAATGTTTCATTTCATTCATGAACATCAGCATTAAAATGCAATTACAATCATTTTCTCGCCAGCCTCAACAATCATTTCCTCACCAATATTATTTCTCTCTCTTCATGTTAATATGATAAAACATTAATGCCACTGTGGTAGCTTGGTAGCTGAAGCTCAGATGTTCATCATCCCTTCATAAAGTGTTGTTTTAGGAAAAGAATTAATGTCCAGTGGTAGCAATAACTTTTTGCTCGACATCATCCCATAATTGAGTTCAAATCTCAGCCCCTATCCATGGTCCTTAACCTTCCACTATTCAGATGTATAATTAAGCCACTCTGGAAACGAGGTTTATGGCATTCCACAATGCCATAAACCTAAATATCACTGTCAGGATTCTGCCAAGAGACACTCAGAACTAGATTTTCCATCAGCCTTTAAGTTTCATGCCACACATCTTTCTGCACCCGAATCATGTTTTTAGTTATTTAGCAATCATATATAGTGTATAGACTTGGGTGACTTGTGTGTCATGTGCATAGTGTCATGTTTATGTTCCCACAGTTTTTATGGTCCTCATCTTTATGCTCGATTATGGTTTCATGGTGTTAGTTATTATTAGGTTTTATTTGCACTTTTGATAAAATATTTACACTTGAATCTGCCTTCTCTGAATCATGCTGACAGTCATATTGCAGAGACAATGGAAAGTCCAGATCTTTTTTAATCGATCTTTTTTAATCTCTTTATTCTTTCACATTACACTTACAGAAGCGAGATGTATACCTGTAACACTGCTGCACTCAATTATTTGTTAAAGATTAAACACTGGAGTTGAGCACACAATGGTTTTTTTCCTGCTCTAACACACCCACTAAACATACACATTAACTGAGCTGAATCAGGGAATGCCAGAGTATAGAAAATCGTTCATTTGATCATCAGTCACACCAGCCCTGGCTGTGATCACTATTAATGTTCTGTATTCATGTTTGACACTGTATTACTAAAAACTGAATATTTAATATATTCAATATTTTGGATCATCATCTTGCACTATCCTTGACAACTTTTTGGGTTTAAGGATTTTTTTACATGATGCTGAATTTTTTTTATCTCTTTTTTGTTAAAAAAGAAAGAAATAAAGAGTTTATGAATTATGTTCTAGTCATGTTTAAAAAATGCATAACACATTATAGCTGTATTTATTATGCATTGTTTATTGCTAATATGATATACCGAATTCAAGCACACAAGATTTTCTTTTCTTTAACAAATTGATTATACCAGAAAGATGCCCTAAAATGGATGATAAGAACCATTTAAACTTTTTTTGTGTTAAAGAAATGGATAATATTCAATATATTTATATATTTGTTGCATGCAGAAGTTGTAAATCTGTATTGGGAATGGCATATAGTCTAGAAATTAGCACAAATCAAAACTATACACTGACTGCAATGATTGTGCATAAAAGGGAAAATATAATTCTCTTTATTTAAATATTTCTGCTATTTATTACATCCATTAAAGATTTTTTTGTAGTGCTGGCATGCCCACCGACTGGACACATTGAGGTCCATGGTGATATTTATGATGAGTCCGACTTGCGGATGCGCACTCAGACTGGCTAATAGTGATTCTAAGAAGTAACAAAAACAAGTTTTATAATAACTTAGAAGTAAAAAAGTGATCAAGATTTCTTCTCATTCCCTCACCCCACTTCATCCTCACCTCTCGCTTCTCCCCGGTTTGGCTTCACTTGGAAAGACCAGTAATCTACAGCAGGATAGGTTTTACTCACTTTCTCTCTCACTCGATCGGACTGAAGTCTCGGATCCACAGAAGTGTCATCACGTTTCACACTCGAGTCCATTGCAGGGGAAATATCCAGACGCGCATCATCTCACGAGTGCGGTGCGTAAACGCAGCGCTCCCACGCCGCACTTTTCAAAAAAAAAATAATATCAGTGAGATTATAAGCGCTTATAAAGCTTCACTCCATCAGATGAGCAATAGAAGAGAATGTTGCGTAAAATACAGCACAAAAAAACGAGAGGTTCTTTTTTTCGGAAAGAGAGAGAGACTGAGACAAGTGCGCACCCGTCCCGTCTCACGCCCCTTTAGTGCCTCTGCTATCGGTTGACGCTGCGGATCGACACGGGGGTCTCTTGCACACGAACACTTTCGGGGTTCCACACTGTTCCCTCCCCCTTTCCAATCTTCTCCTTCGATCTTTTTTTTGCTTCAAAAGAAGAAACACAAATATAAAGGTGCTGTGATCCAGGTTCACCAAGACACGCGTGCGTAATTCCTTGCAGGCACTTGATAATAATAGATCGTCCAAGTGCCATGCGTGTAAAACCAGGCTTAATTCATGCCTCCATCAGAAGCTGTGGCTGATCCCGATCAAGAATGTTTTCTGCACTGAAAAGGAACACGTGTTCACCGCAAACTTTAAGCACAGATTTCATCCATTTTCTATCCTGGATCCTCTGAAAACCTGGGCATAAGGAAGGAACAAAAATAAAGCTTTTATCACACATCAAACAACTGCACACACAGTCATCATCCACCAATAGCATGTTTTGGGGATCCTGAGAACACAAAGGAAAGTGACAGATATTCCAAAATTACAAAATGCACAATGTGTGTGTTTTGAGCCAGCTTTTGCAATATGCATGCAAAATGAAAACCAAACATGCATGGAATCATCTTGTATCTCGCGATGAGGCATAGTTGTAAACCAAAATTGGTTAGGGTTAGAACACAATATTCTACCATTCATTAAAAGGGATCCAAGCTAAACGTAGAGAATGTGAATATCCATTGATCCATACCACATATTCTTCACATACTTGGGGAAAGATTGGGGGGCAACCCATTTCAGTGCATGATCAATGAATTAAGCAAAGGAAACTAGTGTACCTGAAAGAAATCCTTATACAGTATAGAGAACATGAGAATTCTGGTGCGAATGGAACATGCCAATGGTTAAAGAAAAAAGCTTAAGTGTTTAAGAAAATTTGAATTTTAAATGACTTCATCTCACTTTGCAAAATCCATTCTCAAGTATCTTATACACACACCAGCAAAAAAAAAAAAATTGTCCAAACAATCTTAAGTGCACAGCACCACACAGTGCACCAACCAAATCAATTTTCACACTTTGTCTCTTTGCTCACCTCGAGTAATTGAACAGCAAACATTGTCAAGTGCTCACATACACATGCATAAAGAGGAGGGTTAAGCTACTGGCCTTGTTTCTCTTTCCCCTTCCTCCTCCTAATGAAGAGACACCCCGGTTCCCCTTTGTGCTGGAAACAGGGTTTTGTTTGTAATAGAATCTTCCTTTAGTGTAAGGAAGGTACACAAAGCCTCGCTGTCAGAATTAATTGAAGGTAAGAAAGAAGTGTGAATCTATTTCTAGTTAGATTGGTCAAATGAAGACGAAGCACAAGGTCTTTAAAGCATATTAAGGAAAGAGCAGCTATAATAAAATGAGGGCCAGAAGCAGGTTAATGCAAGTGCAGAACCTCTTTAATCAGGAGAGTAAAAAAAAAACAGAATCCGTACTATACCAACAAAACATGCAGGAATTGTGAATCATTATTCATACAAGCAGACTACAGTCCAAAGTATTGACAAGGTAAGAGGTGCTCTAATTTCTCAGCAGTATTCTCTAGCCCTGGAGACTCCTTCAATTTTTTAATATTAAAGCATCATCTAATTCTATTCTATTCTATTCTATTCTATTCTATTCTATTCTATTCTATTCTATTCTATTCTCTCTGACCAATCTAAACATCTTAACGCTTCTTACAGTATGTCATCTTGTCCTACCGACTTTCCACTCTTCATCCTCTTAATCGCTGCTCTCACTTCCTTCTTACCATCCAACATTCTCTCTCTCTCTCTCTCTCTCTCTCTCTCTCTCTCTCTCTCTCTCTCTCTCTCTCTCTCTCTCTCATTTTCCTTGTTCATCAGCTGCTCAAAATGTTCCCTTCATCTTCTCAACACACTCTCCTCACTAGTCAACACATTTCCATCTGCATTCTTTATTGCTTTAACTTGCAGCACATCATTCCCAGCTCGGTCCCTCTGCCTGGCCAATCGGTAAAAATCATTTTCTTCTCCCTTAGTGTCCAAGTTCTCATACAGACCCTCATATGCCTTTTCCTTGGCTTTTGCCACATCCCTCTTCACCTGCTGTCGCATCTCCTTGTTCTCCTGCCTACTTTTCTCATCACTCTGTCGAGCTCAATTCTGTTTCTCCAACCTCTTTCTCCTTATGCTCTCCTGCACTTCCTTATTCCACCAACACATCTCTTTGTCCTCCTCCCTATTTCCAGATGTCACACCAAGTACCTTTCTAGCTGTCTCTCTTCAGCAGTAGTTGCCCAATCATCCAGCATCTCTTCATCACCACCGAGTCCCTGTCTGACCTCTTCCCTAAATATCACACCACAGTCTTCCTCCTTCAATTTCCAACATCTTATTCTTCTTTTAGTCCTCACTCTCCTCCTCCAAAACCATCCTACAGACAATCATCCGATGCTGTCTAGCTACACTGTCCCCTGCCAAAACCTTACAGTCTCCAATCTCCTTCAGGTTGCATCTCCTGCATAAAACATAGTCCATCTGTGTGCATCTTCCTCCACTCTTATACGTCACCCTATGATCCTCCTTCTTCTTAAAATGAGTGTTCATCACAGTCATTCTCATCCCTTTAAGCTAAATCTACAACCATCTGCCCTTCCAAATTCCTCTCCCTAAGACCATACCTACCCATCACCTCCTCATCACCACTGTTTCCTTCACCAACATGGCCATTAAAGTCTGTCCCAATCACCAATCTTTCTTTCCAGCTACACTCTCCACCACGTCATCTAACTCACTCCAGAACTGGTCTTATTATATCCCACAACCCACTTGTGAAGCATAAGCACTGATGACATTTATCATCACCCCTTCAACTTTCAGCTTCACGTTTATCACCCTATCAGAAACTCTCTTCACCTCCACTACAGTCTTACTGTACTATTCCTTTAGAATCACCCCTACACCATTTCTCTTTCCATCCACACCATGATAGAACAGTTTAAAACCACCTCCAATGTTCCTGGTCTTACTCCCTTTCCACTTGGTCTCCTGAACACACAAAATATCTCCTCTCCATCATATCAGCTACCTCTCTCCCTTTACCCGTCATAGTACCAACATTTAAAATACCAACTCCAACCTCCACTCTCCTACAATTCTCCATTTCCTTTTGTCTCTGTAGACGTCTTCCTCCTCTCCTTCTCCTCCTTTAGCCAACAGTAGCCCAATTTCCACTGGTACCCTGTTGGCTAACAATACCTGTTGCGGTCGTTGGTAACCCAGGCCTCGACCGATTCGGTATGAATTTGTGATCTGCATATTTGATTCGGCACATATTTTATGCTCGATGCATTCCTAACACAACGCTCCTTAATTATCCGGGCTTGGGACCGGCACTGGCTTGTGCAACCCTAATGGCTGGGTTCACACAAATCTCCACAAACACACTCCAAAATCGAGTGGAACATCTTCCCAGAAGAGTGGAAGTTATTATAACAGCAAATGTGGACGAAATGTGGAATAGACACACACAAGAATTTCATAGTCAGGTGTCCACCTACACACACACACACACACACATATATATATATATATATATATATATATATATATATATATATATATATATATATATATATATATATATATATATACAGTGAGGAAAATAAATATTTGAACACCCTGCTATTTTGCAAGTTCTCCCACTTAGAAATTATGGAGGGGTCTGAAATTGTCATCGTAGGTGCATGTTCACTGTGAGAGACATATTCTAAAAAAAAAAATCTAGAAATCACAATGTATGATTTTTTAACTATTTATTTGTATGATACAGCTGCAAATAAGTATTTAAACACTTGAGAAAGTCAATGTTTATATTTGGTACAGTAGCCTTTGTTTGCAATTACAGAGGTCAAACGTTTCCTGTAGTTTTTCACCAGGTTTGCACACACTGCAGGAGGGATTTTGGCCCACTCCTCCACACAGATCTTTTCTAGATCAGTCAGGTTTCTGGCCTGTCGCTGAGAAACACGGAGTTTGAGCTCCCTCCAAAGATTATCTATTGGGTTTAGGTCTGGAGACTGGCTAGGCTACACCAGAACCTTGATATGCTTCTTACAGAGCCACTCCTTGGTTATCCTGGCTGTGTGGTTCGGGTCATTGTCATGTTGGAAGACCCAGCCTCGACCCATCTTCAATGCTCTAACTGAGGGAAGGAGGTTGTTCCCCAAAATCTCGCAATACATGGCGCTGGTCATCCTCTCCTTAATACAGTGCAGTCGCCCTGTCCCATGTGCAGAAAAACACCCCCAAAGCATGATGCTACCACCCCCATGCTTCACGGTAGGGATGGTGTTCTTGGGATGGTACTCATCATTCTTCTTCCTCGAAACATGTTTAGTGGAATTTTGACCCAAAAGTTCTATTTTGGTCTCATCTGACCACTCATATGACTTTCTCCCATGACTCCTCTGGATCATCCAAATGGTCATTTTAAGACATGCTTGGACATGTGCTGGTTTAAGCAGGGGAACCTTCCGTGCCATGCATGATTTCAAACCATGACGTCTTAGTGTATTACCAACAGTAACCTTGGAAACGGTGGTCCCAGCGCTTTTCAGGTCATTGACCAGCTCCTCCCTTGTAGTTCTGGGCTGATTTCTCACCTTCCTTCGGATCATTGAGACCCCACGAGGTGAGATCTTGCATGGAGCCCCAGTCCGAGGGAGATTGACAGTCATGTTTAGCTTCTTCCATTTTCTAATGATTACTCCAACAGTGGACCTTTTTTCACCAAGCTGCTTGGCAATTTCCCTGTAGCCCTTTCCAGCCTTGTGGAGGTGTACAATTTTGTCTCTAGTGTCTTTGGACAGCTCTTTGGTCTTGGCCATGTTAGTAGTTGGATTCTTACTGATTGTATGGGGTGGACAGGTGTCTTTATGCAGCTAACGACCTCAAAGAGGTGCATCTAATTTAGGATAATAAATGTAGTGGAGGTGGACATTTTAAAGGCAGACTAACAGGTCTTTGAGGGTCAGAATTCTAGCTGATAGACAGGTGTTCAAATACTTATTTGCAGCTGTATCATACAAATAAATAGTTTAAAAATCATTCATTGTGATTTCTGGATTATTTTTTTTAGATTATGTCTCTCACAGTGGACATGCACCTATGATGACAATTTCAGACCCCTCCATGATTTCTAAGTGGGAGAACTTGCAAAATAGCAGGGTGTTCAAATACTTATTTTCCTCACTATATATATATATATATATATATATATATATATATATATATATATATATAAAGCCATAAATGCCAAACAAAATACACTGAGCGTAGTGTAGTGAGGTAAGTCTTTGTTCAAGTGTTAAATACAAGACAATATGCTTCAGATGCAGGAAGTCACTTGACAATAAATATGACATGCAGTGACTTATGGGAAATGTAATCCCCTGTCATAAAACATGTCATGACAAATATATATATTTTTTTATTTTTATAAGCTATTTTCTGTTTCAGTCATTTGCGTCACATTTTGGATCTGTTTGCCAGTTTCTTTAATAAAACTCAAAACTGCATTTGCATCCTCTTGCGTCTCTCCTTTACGACATTCAGATATTAAATCTTACTATATTTGCATAATTGCATTTTAATAGTTGAGATCCTACTTTGCGAAACTGTTATAAATTAGAAAGAAATTAACTTAATTATTTTTTTCATTTTTATTTCAATACAGCTATAAATAAAATGAGCTGAAATTTCTTGCGTGTAGATTGTATGGTAGAAGCTGATGCAGACTGCAATCATAGGGGTGTGTAGTAATTTCTCCTTCATCCTCTTTAATATTAATTCATAGAAGTGGGGTCATTATTCTGCATTCGTACACATTATCATTATAACTATCACCATTAGGCATTTTTAGAGTGAACATTAGTATAAACCTCATAAATAGGGTGTATCTGTGTAAAGCTAAAATTGGTTGCAATACATCTTTGTGGCTGGAGGGAGGAATTAAGCACTCTAATTAAAGACTATATATAAATCATTTAAAAAAAATCAGAAGCAGAGGCCTTGGTTAGGTATCAGTAAAGAAGCAAAACCTGTGATCATATATGAAAAGACAAGAACTCAGAAAACTGAAAATAAATATAAAAGAAAGAGATTTAGGCAGAAAACCACAAACATTGACTTTTCAAATAAACAAAAGTAACAGAAGGGTAGGGGGGGGGAACTAAACTAATTTAAAGATTAACAAAAAAAGGTGTACACAATAGGAAAGTGACCAATAGCAAAACAGGGGCAGAGACACCAGAAACAAAAGCACAATTTAAAACCAATATATATGACTCCAGACTTGTCTTTTTATATTCTGATCATGAAACATACTGCACTCTGAAGAAAGCACTTTCTACCTTCTTTCTCACACATGAGTTGTACAAATGGCTTGTGATTGACAGAGAAGAGAAACTTATACCTACACAGCTAATTTAGCCCTACGGTCTCCTGGGGTATGGACTGCTTAGATTGAGTTTTGACTTTCAATTTCTAGTTTTTGCTAGAATTTGTATCTAATCAGATTTCGGATTGCCAGCATCAAAGTAATCTGCCATGAGCCTTCAGAATTAGCAGTGCAGACAACTACAGCATAAAATACACTTTGTTTGAAACTGTTGCCTTAACTAATTGGATTTTTGTATGGTGACACCGGACCATGTAGCAGGACTATAATTATACTCTATGTTGATTGAAGCTCTTGCTTAATTGATCTGATTGTGATTTGCCACTTTAAGCCCCCTAGATGGCGTCAGATCATATTGGCATTAATATGTCCTATGATTGGAAGCTCAGAGAGCGCGCTAGTCAGAGCTTACAAACTGCATCTGTAGCAAACTGCAGAGCTGTTAGGCTTTTTTATTCCACAGTGGCTGACAGCGAAGAAAAAATTTATTTAGCTGCAGATACAGTACAGACCAAAAGTTTGGACACACCTTCTCATTCAAAGAATTTTCTTTATTTTCATGACTATGTCACACTGAAGGCATCAAAACTATGAATTAACACATGTGGAATTATATACATAACAAAAAATTGTGAAACAACTGAAAATATGTCATATTGTAGGTTCTTCAAAGTAGCCACCTTTTGCTTTGATTACTGCTTTGCACAACAGACATTGTCTCAAAGCAGCTTTACAGAAATCAACAGTTAAGGTGAACGGTGTGCATTTATCCCTGATGAGCAGCCATGGTGACTGTGGCAAGGAAAAACTCCCTGTTATGAGGAAGAAACCTTTAGAAAAACCAGACTCAAAAGGGGAACCCATCCTCATTTGGGTGACATCAAGAGTTTGATCATAAATTTTTCGGATCATACATTTTTCACCTCTCATATCTTCTGGTCTGTGTCATTAGTTCTTTTGTCATGTGACTCCCATACATATTGTAACAATAATTTCAAGATTTTAATCAAAAACCTGATCTATTGCATTATGCAGCGTCTTGTAACAATAATGTCCAGATTTGAACCAAAAACCCCCGGATCTATTACATTGTGTAGCGTCTATGGCTGTCACGTGCTGAAAGAACAAACAATTCAGAGAGGACTCATGGGATAAACTACTACTTTCCTGTACATAGCCTACGGAGATGTTGTGATGCTTTGCTCATACGCGTCCAGTAGAAAATGATAGAATCACTCTTTGAGACGACTCGTTATTCTGAATCACGTTAAAGAATCGTTCTATATGAATGAATCATTCATGAAGACCATCACTAGTATCAGCAAGAATACAAAATCCTACTAACTTAAATTTGCACAATAATAGAGTAACTTCTAATTTAACGTTTTCTGTCATTGAGATGTATTTAACATTAATTAAAGTGAAAAGATATACAGTACAGACCAAAAGTTTGGACACACCTGCTCATTCAAAGAGTTTTCTTTATTTTCATGACTATGAAAATTGTAGAGTCACACTGAAGGTATCAAAACTATGAATTAACACATGTGGAATTATATACATAACAAAAAAGTGTGAAACAACTGAAAATATGTCATATTCTAGGTTCTTCAAAGTAGCCACCTTTTGCTTAGATTACTGCTTTGCACACGCTTGGCATTCTCTTGATGCCTACTTTGAAGAACCTACAATATGACATATTTTCAGTTCACTTTTTTGTTATGTATATAATTCCACATGTGTTAATTCATAGTTTTGATGCCTTCAGTGTGAATCTACAATGTGTGAATCTACATTATAATATAATATAATATATATATACAGTACAGACCAAAAGTTTGGACACACAAGGTGTGTCCAAACTTTTGGTCTGTACTGTACATCCATGTCTATAGCACCATCCATATTATAACTGTTTACATGCTGTTTTGCACACTTACTCAATTGCTGCTGCATAACATTTTATACACAGTGTATACTGGTCAACGTATTTTGTGTATGTTCTGTTTTGTCTTGCACTGTTTACATTATGTTGCACATGATACACTTTATGTGGCTAGGACAACTTATTTTTAGTCCTGAGCTCTGTGTTGTATTATGTAGCTCTATGTTGTTATATGTAGTACCAGGGTCCTGGAGAAACGTTGTTTCATTTCACTGTATACTGCGTCAGCTATATATGGTTGAAATGCCAATAAAAGCTTTTGACTTAACTTGATTCTCCAGTTTAAGTGCTTTATATTAGTGCTTCATAGCTTTAATTTCAGAGGTAAAATGTCCTGAAATACTCAGAAGACGGATGCAAGTGCAAATTATTTTATCTACAGTGTGTGTATACCAAAAACACAAAAGCCTCAGTACACTGTAAACATAAACTAGATTGCGGAACTCCAAAACAACAAGAACCATGGACAGCAAACATGAGACCATAAATGTTGTGAAAGGTGCACAAGTGAATGTAAATCAGGTGCACTGAACACAATGTAAATCAGGTGCAGAGATCATATGACATGAGTGTGGTGCATTGGTGAAGCTGTGCTATATGTATTATGGTGATTGTGTTGCATGTATTGAGGAAATATCATTACGAACATGCACTGTGAAGATAAATGTTAGTAAAGACAGCAGTAAGCTGTGGAGGGGCATTAGCTTAGTGCTTAAGGCATTAAACATTGGATCTGATGCTCATGAGTTCAAATTCTAACATCAAGCTGCCACTGCTAGGCCCCTGAGCAAGGCCCTTAGCTCCTCAGTTGTATAAATGAGAGAAAAGTAAGTTGCTCTGGATAAGGGCATCTGCCAAATGCCATAAATAAAAAATGTGTCTTTCTATTATCCTCTTTAAAAACGCTACAGAGAGGGTGATAAGCTTAGTCTTTGTGAATAATCCTGACCTTAAGTTAAAAATGTAAGGAATAAAGTAAAGGCTTTTTTATGAGTTGCAGATTTTGAAAAAAAACAGTTGTATTTTTCTTCACTTTAAGAGATCAAAAAAAGGCACATTCTGGCTAGAGAACAAATGCTTATAGCTGCTATAATGTGAGGAATTTGTATATTCCTATATAATAGACGTTCCACAACATTTGATGTACCATAAATGGATTATGTGGGCAACAAGATTTTTTTATGACAATTAAAAAAATAATAAATCACTTATTGGACATAAAGTTGTACTGTTAACAGTAACTAGTATTGCATTGGGCTGCACAAAATCTGATTATCCTGTCATGGTGCTTATATTATACATGAATACTTATTTTAAGAAGAAGGAGGATCATAGGTGACATATAAGAGTGGAGGAAGGTGCACACAGGTGGACTATGTTCTATGCTGGAGAGGCAACCTGAAGGAGATTGGAGACTGTAAGGTGTTGGCGGAGGACAGTGAAGCTAGACAGCATTGGATGGTGTTCTGTAGGATGGTTTTGGAGATGAGGAAGAGGAGGAGACTAAGGACTGAAAGAAGAATAGGATTGTGGAAATTGAAGAAGGAAGACTGTAGTTTGAGATTCAGGAAAGAGGTCAGACAGGGGCTTGTGGTGGTGAAGAGGTGCTGGATGATTATTTGCTTTAAGAATGTTGATGGAGAAGTATAGAGAGGGTCAGAAGGAGTCACATTGTGTGTTTGTAGATTTAGAGAAAGCATATGACAGGGGGCCGATAGAGGAAAGGTGGTATTGTATGAGGAAGTCTGGTGTGGCAGAGAAGTATGTAAAGTATGTAAGGGTGGTGCAGAACATGTATGAGGACAGAGTGACAGCAGTGGAGTGTGCAGTAGGAACGAAAGACTAGTTTAAGGTGGAGGTTGGACTGCATCAAGGATCAGCTCTAAGCCCTTTTCTGTTTGCAGTGGTGATGGACAGGTTGACGGACAAGGTCAGACAGGAGTCTTCGTGGACTATGATGTTTGCAGATGATATTGTGATTTGTGGTGAGAGTAGGGAGCAGGTTAAAATGAGCCTGGAGAGGTGGAGTTACGTGCTGGAGAGAAGAAGAATGAAAGTCAGTAGGAGTAAGACAGAGTACATGTGTGTGAATGAGAGGGAGGGCAGTGGAGTGGTGAGGTTGCAGGGAGAAGAGGTGGGGAAGGTGGAGGAGTTCAGGTACCTGGGGTCAACAGTGAAGAGTAATGGAGTGTGTGTTGGAGAAGTGAAGAAAAGAGTGCAGGCAGGGTGATAGCAGGAGTGATTTGTGATAGAAGAGTATCTGCAAGAGTGAAAGGGAAAGTTTATAGGACTGTAGTGAGAACTGCTATGCTGTATGGTTTAGAGACAGTGGCATTGAGTAAAAGGCAGGAGGTGGAGCTGGAGGTAGCAGAGCTTAATATGTTGAGATTTTCATTGGGAGTAACAAGGATGGACAGGATTAGAAACAAGGGACAGCACAGGTGGGACGTTTTAGGGACAAGGCCCGATTGAGATGATTTGCAGAGGAGGGACATGGGCTATATTGGTAGGAGAATGCTGAGGATGAAGCCACCAGGAAGGAAGAAAAGAGGAGACTAAGGAGGAGGTTTGGGTGTGGTGAAAGAAGAATTGCAGGTAGCTGGTTTGAATGAGGCAGATGTAGAGGACAGAGTAGTGTGGAGACAGATGATCCATTGTGGCAACCCCTAAAAGGCGCAGCCAAAAGACGAAGAAGAGAGAAGGTGCTTATATTATACAAACTTAATTGCATGACATTGTCTTCAATTTCAACTTGATTTTACGTCAATATTGTTTTTTTCTGAGAGTGATTCCATTGAACAAACCAATCAAATCAACTGTCCTACATGCATATTCATAATATAAATTGACGTGAGTGTGTACTGTGGATATGACCAGCAGAAATAAATAGTATAGGCTCTTGTTAGATTTATGCCCCCTAACAGGCATCACTCACTGCATGTGATATCTGACTGTGATGCAGTGGTCTGTTATACTGTATTTCGGTATAGTATTGATGGATTCTATAGCTGTGGTGTCATAATAATGGTATTAATATATAGATTGGTTCAGGTCAGACACCACTGAAGGCCTAGGTGTGAACTGCATGAATCAGAATCCATTTTTGATGTACAATAATATTGCAGGATTACAAAAAAGTTGTAAAATTTCTTTGCTGTTTGATATTGCTCGATGTGTTTTCATAGAGTACATCGTACAGAGAGATTCTCACCGCTGGCATTATTAGATCTCCAGTGTCATTAGGAAGCCTCCTGGTCAGATTTGCTGCATTCAATGTTTTCCACAGGATACTAATCTTTGGGTTAGAGAAGAGCAAGTAAGCCTTGATTGGAAAAAACAGACATGGACGTGTAAAAGTGTGTGTGTCACGGATACACCAGACGACAGAAACCGGAAGCAGACACAGGAGAATCAGAAACGGAAGTGCAGGAAATAATAAAATTAGCTGTAGCGTACGTCACAAGAAGTATAGCGAGGAGCATAGGAAACTCAGGAGATCGCAGGAGCAGTGGGTAGTCCGGATGATCTAAGGTATATGGTAGATCAGTCGGCGAGTGAAGGGTTAATGGGAAACAGGTGCAGGTAATTAATAGGAGGGAGAGGCTGAGCGAGAGGTTTGGAGGGGGCATGACTGGTGGTTCTCTGACAGTGTGCAAGTGTGTAGTGTGAAGAGCAAGACCTATAATACTTTGTGCTTGGTATCATTCCAGTGACCCTGAACTCTGACCCCAACTTCCTAACCCAGTAAATGCAAATGAAACCATTTCACAGCACTTTAATGCATATTTGAGAAATAGTGTCAGCAGTAGGTAGACAGGAATTACCCTTTACGGAAGACAAACTTAAGACAAGGTGCATATATATGTGCCAATAAGATTGAGGAGGTACAGGTGTCAGTTATAAGTGACATGTAGCATTCATGTGTTAGTGCAGTGGCTGATGGGTCCATAGTCCATGGCCATATTCCTAGCAGTTAATTTAAAGGCAGAGAGAAAAAAGAAGGCCTGGAGAGGGAATGATTTAATGGACACTGAGTACCATTAAGTGTAGCTATAAATGGATAAAATGTACACTGTGCCTAAAAAATTTTTTTCATTTAACAAAGAGAAAATTTACATTTTCATAAAGTGGAGACATTTATTTATTTATTTGACATTTACAATAGCAGGATTTAACAGACGCCCTTGTCCAAAGTGACGTACAAAAGTGCTTTGAGTCTCTAGAAATAAATAAATCTAAACTGGTATGCTGCGATTACAATCTTAAAATACATTTTTGTAAAAAAAATTCACAAAGCAAAAATCACATTTATTGTGTACATAATGTACATGAATTTCATATGTACGCTCTAAGGACAAAAGTATTGGTACACCTGAGCTTTTCAGCCATATGTGGTTCTTTCCCAACTTGATAACACAAAATTGAAGACACACTTGATCTAGGAGATGCCAACCTGTTCCAGCATGAAAATATTCCTTTGCACAAAGCCAGCTCCATATGTTTTACATAAAGTGTCAGGGTAGAAGATTATGAGTGGCCTACTATAGAGCTCTGGCCTCAACCCTACTGAACACTTTTGGGATGATTTGGAATGCTGACTGCACCCCAGGCCTCCTCACCGACATCAGAACATGATTTTATCTGCATGAACATCATGAAATCCCAGTCTTTTTAAATCTTTGTCTGGGAGAGACCTTGTTGATACAGAATAAGTACCCTGTGTATTGTTGCTATGCTCAGACTTGCAAAGTTTTATGACCTGTGAAATGAAGCTGTCTTTGACAACTTAATCGTAGTAGCAGAGTTTGGCTGATCCGCACCCAGTTTGAATCCTCCCACGCAGCTGTTTCTGTTTCACTTAATGATTGTGTTTCAACCTACATATTGCTTGGTATAATTGGTTTAGCGTTCACCCGATTCTGGTTCTATAGAGAATTAAAATCCCCAGGCCTCCTCACCTCACCTTCATCAGTACCTGATTTTACCAATGTCCCTAGGGACGAATGACCTCCACAAATCTTCACAAGCACACTCAAAAATCTAGTGGAACATCTTGCCAGAAAAGTAGTGATTATTATAACAGCAAATGGGAACTAAATGTGGAATGGGATATTCAAAAGCACATGCCAATCTTATGGTCGGTGTCCATATAGTGAATTTATATTACATTACTTCATTCTTCATTTTTTGCCAATTTTATCCATTCATGGTTAAATGAACTATTCTTGAAACAAGTTAGTCCCTATTACCTTCTAATTTGGAGCATTGGTCTTATTTCTCAAGCTAAAAAGACAAACAAAAAATTTGCATAGTGCTATGCTGGTAAAAACGGATAACAAATTATAAATGGGGTCAGCATTTTATTATTCTTCTTCGTAATGAATATATTACGATTATGTTCACATACAAATTCATCCACCATAATGCTAACCTGCATTCAAAATCCATTAAAACACTAACTAGAGAATTCACTGGCATGATAAATGAGGAATAAGCAAATATTTCCAATATGTGGAGGGAGAGAAAAAATACAAAAAGCTATTTATTTCTGTATAATGTCCCATATTAGGTGTAAAAGCAGTTGAAATGTTTAATATCTTCATTGAACTTTTGTCTCCCTCTCTCTTATACACACACTCAAACAAATAGCATGTTTTATGCTGTATAACTGGACGCTATCTATTTAAAGAGTAAGTGCTGCTCTTTATGAGTCATCAAAACATCGGGAATCATCTGAACAAGGTGAGATGACTAATACCTTAATCACTGAGCTAAAGATCTCCTGAATTGAGCATACTGTGCCCTATTCCTCAATACAAACTGCCCCACACACACACACGCACACACACACACACACACACACACACACACACACACACACACACACTCTCAGTGTTAAATTCTGTACAAGATCTCTTCCTATTAGCAGAACCTACACTAACTTAATTAAAAATGAGAAAAAAATGTGTGAATGTGTTTAAACACCTGCTCACGTCGGCCACTGATTATTAATCTCTGTGGGATGAGAGAAAAGTTAAATTTTGTCAGTTTGGCAGAATAGTGTGTGTGTGTGTGTGTGTGTGTGTGTGTGTGTGTGTGTGTGTGTGTGTGAGTAATGTGAAAGGAAAGTCAATGTGGCATACTTTAGAAAGCCAAAGAGACCCTCTGTAACAGTATTATCCATACACACAAATGAAAAAACACAACCACACAAAAACATGCATGAACACAAAAAAAATGCACACAAGCACACACACAAACACAAACATAAGCACATACAAAAACCCACAAATATGCACTATTATGGAAAAGACACACACACACAAACACACAGAAGCACACACACGTGCACATTCACAATCACCAAAACAAATAAACGCATAAACATACACACATACATACATACATACATATATACATACATACATACATACATACAGTACATACATACAGTACATACATACAGTACATACATACATTACATACATTCATACAAAAATGCACACATGCATATAAGCACACACACACACACACACACACACACACACACACACACACACAATGTAAACACAAGTATAAACAAGCACAAAAGTACATGTACATACACATACATGTACATGTACAAACACATACATACCCTTTAGGATACTGTAACTTGGGATTTCATTTAAATGAAAGCATATATTCTGAAACCCTGCTTTTAATGTTAAACTTCCCAACATTTCAAAACATGGAAGAGCTTAGTATATGTCTGGTATCAATAAAATTGTTAGTAAATGTAGCCAAGAACCACAGATCTGTTTAACAGCAGATAAATAATCACAGACCTCGACAGTCACACAAGGAGAACTGTTTACTCACGATTACATGCATCACACAAACCCTTTTAAATACAAGTTTTATGTAAAATCCATGGATGGTAACACGCTCTGAAAATGTCCTGGTTCAAACGTTTGTTCTCCCACAGGGAAGCAGGGCATGGAAATGTCGAGTGCTCTCTAACCGAAGCATTCGGGCCCTCACAGCCAGACTGTCTAACAGTTTCTTCCCACAAGCCATCCAACTCTTAAATAAGAGACTGGACTGATTCTCACACACAAACATACACACACACACACACACACACACACACACACTGCACACTTTTTTTGTACAAAATGTTTGCATGTACAGTAATTATTATATGGCCAATATACTTTCACTATTTCTCATTCATTTCTGTGTACCGGTTTAATGCTGGATTGCGACAGTTCTATAGTATTGTGTTGTTGCACTAAATGCGGTTTACACAGGTTTTCACATGCACAATTTTTATTCCTGTGTACAGGTTTGTATGTTTTAATCAGTTTTGTGCTATCTAGTGTTCATTCAATCCCCAACTCCAAAAAAAAAAGTTAGGATGCTGGGTAAAATGTAATTTAAAACAGAATACAAATTCCATTAACCCATATTTTATATTATATACTATTCAACAACTGAAAACATTCGGCCCTTCAGGAAATGAAAAATACAACAAGGAAGACCCAGGAATGTTGAGCAGTTTGAATACTGTATTAGACACAGAAAAACTCAACTGGTTTCCTCATTGCCATAATGTATACAAGACTTGTTAAAATTAGAGCGGATGCTACACAGTGGGAAACATCACCCTGTCCCAACTTTTTTAAAGATGTGTTGCAGCCATTAAATAAATCTTAATATAAAATAATATTTAATAATAATGATAATAAAATAATAATAATAATAATAATAATAATAATAATAATAATTCATTTTACTACTAATAATAATATTTTACTTTAAAGGTGCATTTCATCAATTTTTATATTATTTTCTAGGTTATATTTTGAAAAAAATATGGGTTTTGAGATTTAAAAATCATTGCATTCTGTTTTCATTTACATGTCACACAACGTTGCAAACTTTTAGGAATTTGGTTGTATGTTGTTTTATGTAGCACCAAGGTCCTGAAGGAACATTGTTTGATTTCACTGTGTACTGAATATACCTTAAATGACAATAAAGCTAATTGACTTAAGGATCATAAAGCTGATGTCCAAAAACGTGTACAGAAGACATATAATGTATTGTATCCATAAATACAGGGTTTCTAAGACTAAAATTATTTTTTGTTTTTTTATATTACTCAACTTAACATTAACTCTCACTGCTTTAAATTGCATGTGAGAGGTGTTTAGGAGCAGCATAATCATTATTAAGTCAGCTCTTGAAACTGCCTTTGGTGTAATGCCACCAGACTGATTGTGTTTCCCTGTTTTTGAGAGAATTAGAACCAGAAAATTTGTCAGGAATTAAATTTTAATTTATGAAAACAAGAAGAAATCATGTGCATTGTGGTAGAAGCCACAAAATAACAGATTTGTCGTTCTGATCCAAATGTATTCAATTATAGAAAAATAACTGCCAAAAAATTAGCATGCTGTTGTTTTCCATCTCTAACCAAATTCAAGAGGAAATGATGTGCTTCCTGCAGGAAAGGCATCTCTTGGAATGAGTCCATCAAAACTATAGCTAAATGTGTGTTAAAATAAGTTAAGTACAGGTATATGTGTTTCTAATATATTCAGTGCAAATTGACAAAGCTAGCACAAAGCTGCATTATTCAGGGTTTAAAGCATAGAATTATTATTATTATTATTATTAGTAGTAGTAGTAGTAGTAGTAGTAGTAGTAGTAGTATTATTACTGAAAAATGAGTAATGGATTAATTTATTGGTAACACAATTGCCACAGGGGTTGCAGGTAGTTTCTTATTTGTATTCTTTCACTGCTTCCTTGATCTTAAGAATCTGCTTCTATATTGTGATATCCCATATGAGCAGTAGCGAGAGGAAGGGTGAGAGAGTGTGTCCTTTTTTGTTTTAGTTTGGTTTTCTTGTGCTACATTCCCACAGAGGTTTTAATGTCTGCTTAGACATGCTGGGTTAGCAGACAGGTACTCATTGCTTATTAGACAGAACAGTCTGGTCTAGTTTTCTTCTTTTTTTCCCCTTTAGACTAAGACTATCCAATTTTTTATTTTTATATTGTTCTTAGCTTCCTATTGACACTGACCTAGTTTGTATTCCCTCAGCACAATCTGTAATAGTGTCCATGTCTAGCGTTTTTACCCTTGTATCTACCACATACACCAATCAGTTATAACATTAAACCTACCAGCCCAATATTGGGTAGATTTCGCTTGTTTCACCAAAACATCTCTGACCCCGGTCTGGATTCCATAAGATGTCTGGCTGGTATCTGGGACCAAGTTGTTATCAGCAGATCCTTTAAGTCTTGTTACTTGTGAAATGGAGTTTCCACTTGTTTGTACAGCACATCCGATTGAGAGCTGGGGAATTTAAAGGTTGAGTCAACACCTTGAAAACTTTATTCCTCAAATCATTCCTAAACATTTTTTTGCAGTGTAGGTCACACTATCCTGCTGAAGGAGGCCACTTCCATTTGGGAATACAGTTTAGTAATTTAGTAATGTTTGGGTAGAGGGCACTTTTTTAAGTAACATCCACATGAATTCCAGGACCTAATGTTTCTGATGAAAAAATCACTGCATCACACTGTTCGATTTCCTGTATATTATTAGACTGGGGAACCTTCTTCCTTTGCTCCATGGTCCAGTCCTGATGCTGAGAGGATTGTAGAGCTTTCAGCGGTGTACAGGATTCAGAATGGGCACTTTGACCACTTTAGTAGCAGTACATAACCGCAATACACTGCAAGATGTGATGGACTGTACGTTCCGACTCCTTTCTATTAGAACCAGCATTTACTTTTTCAGTTATATGTACTATAGTAGCTCTTCTGAGGGGATCATGACAGACATAGCCTTTTTTCTCTACACATACCTGTATCTCTGAGCCTTGGGTGTCCATGACCCTGTCACTGGTACACCAGGTGTCTTTTATTGGACTACTTTTGGTACAGTAGGTGCTAATCACTTGCATATGTTTTGACCTTGAATATATTTTGGAGATGCTCTGACCCAGTTATCTAGTCCTCACAATTTGTCAAATTGTCCACAACTGTCCACATCCTTACATTTTTCCTGACTGTTCCTTCACTGCTTAATATATCCCACTAATTGATATAGATGCCATTCTAATAAGATACTCAATGACATTCATGTCAACACTCAGTGGTTTTAATGCTATGATTGATCTGTGTATTTTATGTGTTTCAGGGTGTTTCTCATAATACGAATATCCCTTTGTATGGGTAAAACAAAACAAAACAATAACCTGCACCAAGGCCCAGTAAAGTATGATTTTATTTCTAATGAAATAATGATTCGGTACAGATAATTATGCAGCCGTCAAGGAAGGAAGCAGTGCACCGTTCAAAACAAGGCTTGAATAAACCACTTATCTCTCGGGAGCACCGTTATGTAGTAATTACAGCAAATTAGTGTTCTGTAGACTGAACAAGCAACATTTGCTTTTGTTAATTATGCACAGAGTGAGATCCTGCAGTGCGCATGAAGGTAATTCGCCCCTTGGCCTCAAGCTGTGTAACATGGTTTTGCTCATTTGAACTCACAATTGTGCATTTACCTTAACAGATCTCTGCATGTGTTTAATGATTTCTTTTGGACGCTCTCTAACCGGATCTGTTTGTCATTAATAGTGTGATTTGCATGCATTGACAGAATATGTAGTGTAATAGAAAACACTTAAATAGGCATAACGAAATATTTAATAATATTTCATATTTACTCAATAATTCCTGCTAAATGAAGGGACAATGGAAACCATCACTAATGGATAGAAATTCCAATTAATTCAAACTTTGAATACCATTACAAACCGTCAGCTGTTTCCATTATGTAGTCTGTCTGGGCCTATCCTAAAATAATTATCTGTAAAGAAACTATTGGGATATTGTGATTTGTGGTAAGAGCAGAGAGCAGATTGAGAAGAGCCTGGAGAGGTGGAGGTACGTGCTGTAGAGAAGGGGAACGAAAGTCAGTGGGAGTAAGACAGTGTACCACAATTTCCGGACTATTAAGCGATCCCAAATATAAGACGGACCCTCTAAATTTTACAAAGATTTTTATTTTGAACATAAATATGGCGCACCTGTCTATAAGCCACAGGTGTCTACATAGAAACTAATGAACTTTAAACAAGCTTTAACGAAAGACAGTGCCTGTTACACGGCTTGTATCCAAACAGTAGCCTACCAAGAAAGTCATTGTTCACTGTCTTCCTCCTTCCTTTCACAACAATTTCTCTCAAGATTTTATCTTTTGGCATCGTCGTGCGTTTAAAAATCGCCATCAGTGGAAGCTTTTCTCTCGATGCCGTGCAGCTCAGAACAGAGGTAAAGTGCGTTTTTTTTTTTTTTATGCCCGGTTGTTTTCAGTGTGACGAATGATTCGCATTTCCTGTTGACTGTCCAAGTGAGCGGCAGGTCAAACGTCAAAGGAACTTCATCCACATTTATGATGTGGTGCGGCCCGATTTAGTGGGAGCGCGATTTAATATAAAGAGTTTAATTGGTTCACCTGAAACTGTTCGGCAATTTCATTGGCCTATGTTATGGGGCTCAGTTTTTTTACTTGAAGCTTGTGAAAATGGGAAAAACCCAGAAAAAATCCATAAATTAGCTGCTTCATTGTTTAAGCCGTGGGGTTCAAAGCATGGGGAAAAAAGTAACGGCTTATAGTCCGGAAAATACAGTACATGTGTGTGAATGAGAGGGACGGCAGTGGAGTGGTGCGGTTGCATTGAGAAGAGGTGAAGAGTATCTACAACAGTGAAAGAGAAAGTTTATAGGACTGTGGTGAGACCTGGTATGTTGTATGGTTTAGAGACAGTGGCATTAGGTAAAAGACAGGAGGTGGAGCTGGAGGTGACAGCTAAAGATGCTGAGTTCCCTTTCAGGAACTCAAGCTGCATCGGAACGCTTTGGGAACAAGAGTCCAATACCACCACACTGACCAGTCCCTGACTAGTGTGAAAGAGCACAGCTAGGTCGAAGGACAGAGGTGCCATGAGTGGCGCAGAGGTCAAGGTTGTAAAATCCCACAAAGGTGAGCAGAGTGAACCAGCCCGCAGCGTCGCAGAGGTCTTGGAGGGACAATCCAGAGGACCAAGCCTTAGAAGCTGACACACTCCGGGTCGAGTGTGCTCTAAACCCTGAATGGTGCGGGGAGAATAAAGGACTCTTAAGAGGATGTCAGGAGTAGGTCTCTGCCCAGTAAATGCCCCGACACAGGGGCGTAATAAGCCGAAATGGCAGACGTGTAGACTTTAACATGTCCAAACCTCTCCCATATCTGCTTCACCACATGAATCCATATGATGCCAAAACAGGTGGTTCTCTGTGATAGGGAAAGCACACTCTTCCTGGTATTATGCCAAAACCCCAGTTCCTTTATGTGAGCGAAAACACATCTTTATGCCGAACCGCTAACTGCTCTGTTTGAGCTAATATCAACCAATCGTTGATATAGTTGAGAATGCGGATGCCCTGAACTCTCAGGGAAGCCAGAACCGCATTGACACATTTCGTAAAGGTGCGGGGTGATAAGGTAAGGCCAAACGGAAGGACCCAATATTGGTATGCTTTGACCCCAAAAGCGAACCTCGGGAAGTTCCTGTGAGAAGGGAGGATGGGTACATAAAAGTACGCATCCTTTAGATCTACCGTAACAAGCCAGTCCTCGGATCTGATCTGAGACACGACCTGCTTGAGGGTCAGCATTTTGAAACGGGGCCTCATCAGAGAGCGGTTCAGCTGATGTAGATCTAGAATAGGATGCAACCTACCGTCCTTTTTGGGAACTATGAAGTAGAAACCGAACTCTTTGTCTGACGAAGGGACCACCTCGATGGCATTCTTCCTCAGGAGAGAGTCTACTTCTTGTTCCATGACCAAAGCCTGCTCGCTTCCCACCAGAGTTTGGGACAGAGCCTGTTGCTCTACAGTGCGCAGGACCCATCAAGACACGGGAAGAGAGGCGGAGCTGCATGCTCTTGTGGCAAGGGAGGCCTCTCCTTAGAGGGCTCCCTACTCGAAGAACACTCTACCTCGGGAACAGGTCTACCGTGCTCCACTCCCAAGCAAGCGACGCATTAGCTGTATTTTGTGCACAGTCGGAACGATTGTTTGCTTTTTGGACATTTACAACTTACCTGCAGAGGACAACACACAGAGAGCACTTTCTGAACAAGCAGAAGCTGGTGCTAGATATTATTAGATATTATTTCATTAATTTATTTAATAAAGGATAAATCAACATTCCATTGAATGACTACTGTATATTGATATTTTAATATGACTGCCACTTTCTGTCTTTTTTACCGTCATCTTTTTCCTAGCACATATCCATCTACAGTATATCTCATCCACTCATTCTTTGTAACTATGTTTTCATAAGTATAAAATTGAAAACTACAGCACTTTTATGACCTCTTGCAGTTATCTGTCTGGGATGATTTTTCCAACTAAGGATGTAACCCTCTGAATAGTGTCTGGCAGTTTCTGCCAAAAATATACTCCATCTCTATGAGATGCTAAGTTTCATTTCCTCCTTTCTCATTGCAGTCGATTCAGAGAACAGTTACTATATTAGTACTCTTTATTTTCTTGATAGATTCATGAAATGAAATCTCAATGAAGTCCATTTCGGTTTCAGGATGTGGCACAAAATACAGCAGGGAGAAAAGTTCAGGGAGGGTGAATACTATGTAAGAAAGTATATTATCATACAGTATGTCTCAGATGTCAGTGCATCGGAGTCATTCACTTTCCATTTCAAGTAGTGTTTAAACAAATTAAAATAAATGGTGATAAAAACATGAATAAAGATCCAAAAGAGGATTATTATTCAGCAGGTAGGCTTGTTTAACAAACCAATAAGTATACAGAAGAAAGGGAAATAAAAACAGGCAAAAATTTAGATGTTCATTAAATGGATGGAGTCTGCTTGTGAAGTATTTGGAACCTTTTAGAGCATCCCTGCAATTATTTGTTTGGATTCAAGTTGAGGCATTGTGCTTTTGTTTTTGTCTTGTCATGTTAACTGATTGTGTGCATCCCTTTCATGTTAAGCCTTAATTACAAGCATGTCGTTGTTGTTGTTTACCTATGCTTTGGGTCTTGTTTTCCCACCTTCAGAGTCCCGATTTATATCGGACAGTTTAATGCTGCCTTTGTCTTCTCACCATTGTTACAAAACAAATTTTTTTTAAAGATTTTACACTATATGCACAAAGGTTTTTGTGGACACCTGAAATTAAGATTATTATGTGACTTTTGGACATCCCATTCCACATTTAGTCACTATTTGCTATTAAAAAAACCTCCACTTTTGTTAGCAAAGTATCTTTCACTCCAACCCAAATATACTATATCTTAACAGAGCTGGTTTTGTGTTTGGGTCTTCTAGTTCAAGTAAACGGAAAAATGTACAATTGTTTGTCTCCAACTTAGTTGTAACAGTTTGGGGAAGAACCACACATGCCTGAAAAAGTCAGATGTCTCAATGCTTTTGCCTATATATTGTAAAACACATACCCTGAGACCGCTGATATGCATTTGCTTGAAGGTTTTAATGGTCAAACTGTTAGGACCCTCTCCATAATTGTCCTGGTTAGTATACAGCTCACCCTGTGGCTTTTATTTATGACTTACTTTATAGACACGCACGTGGGCGTTGAATCCTGTGAGGTGTCCCGCGGCAAGTTTCCACATGGTCTTCTGTCGTTTCAAACACAAGCGCAAGATAAAAAAACTGCACTGAGTGAATTATGTACCTGTATGAAATATAGATGGCGTGTGGCTTAAAACAGCATAAAAATGTGTGTGATGTGATGCAGTGGCACGACACCCGGTTTCATCTTCACAGCCCTTTGATATGTGTTAAATAACTGCAGAAATTTAGCTTAAAAAGGGCGGTTTAGCTTTATTTGTGTGTGTGTGTGTGTGTGTGTGTGTGTGTGTGTGTGTGTGTGTGTGTGTGTGTAAAACCCTGGTCTGAAAGATCACTTCCTTCTCCATGTCTAACAGCGGTGTCAGAAAAGCAAAGCTGAAAACAAGGCAGGATTATTGATCTGTCCGTGTTCGCACACAGGGTACGACCTTGCAGTGTTGCAGTGGAAAGTGTGGGAGTGTTCCAAGCACGAGTGCTCTTTTGCTGTGCCGCAGGTGGGAGGAACACACATAGGTTCTAACCTACCTACCTACCAACCAAAGAGAAGGACAAGAATAAAGCATTACATAAATCACAACCAAAAAAGAATAAAACATGGTGAAAAAAAATGTATTCAAATGTTTAGCACTGCATTAATGACAGTTATTAACAATAAAGACATGAAGCCTTTGAGATGTAGATACTAAGGTAAAAAAATATCAGCAAATAAAATGTGTGCTCTGATGCTAAACAAGCTTCGTAATTTCAAGTTTGTATTTTATTTGCCACGTACGCACCTACTGTATACTGTCATGATCTAGACTCACCTCCAATGTCTCCCTTCTGCACTTCCTGGGCTTCATGTGTATTACACAGACCAGGCATAACATTATGAAATTATAACATAATGACCGGTAAAAGAATAACACATATCATAGACAGCAACTGAAAATTTTGGGCCAACTTGTGATGTGTAGACCAATGGTCTCCAACCCCCGGGCCGCGGACCGGCACTGGTCTGTGGGTCATTTGGTACCAGACCGCACAGAAAGAATACATAACTTACATTATTTCTGTTTTATTTATTATCTGATTCTGAACAATGTTTTATTTTGGAAAATGACTGGATTCTCTTCGCCACATCTGTTTATGACTCACTCTTGATGCATGTCATGATGCCTCGGTCACATGTCTTACCTCCATCCGCTACCTTCTTAAAGGGGCTGCTCCGGCCGCTAACACATAATGCATTACCGCTAAATTCAACTGAGATGATACTGCACCCCTGGAGCACAGTGGTTTTAGGGTCTTGCTCAAGGGCCCTAGAGTTGCAGCTTGGCAATATTGGGGCTCAAAGCCCCAACCTTTCAATCAGTAACCCAGAACCTTAACCACTGTGCTACTACTTCCCCATAGAAACACGTTATACAGACACAGAACAACATCCAGTGAAACACTTTGAAAGCTGGTCATAACATAAAAATAGAATAGAAAAACATTGATTTACAATAAATGTGTAAAATAGAAATTAAAGGAAAAAGTCTGAATAAAATTTACTTTAGAAAAAATAAAAATAGAATGTGCATAATAAAAGTATAAAAAAAAAAAAAAAGTGAATGAATTCACATGCCTAAAGCAGCATTTACATACATAAAAAGCGCTTCAATTCGTTGGACGTGCTTCTCCAGGGGATCATATAATATTATTTTCACAGGATTAACACCAACTCTGCAATTCAATTTAATTTAATTCAGTTTATTTTAAAAAAAAGGATTAAGCAGCTTTACAGAAATTCGGATAGAAATGTAATTTTAAATGCCCTTTGCTTATTGAGCAAAGGGCTCATTATTCTGATATTAAACAGATAAAAACATGTTTTTTTTATGAAAATATTTTATAATTCCTGACATTTTAAAAATAATCTCCAGCATCGGCATTTTGTACAAATCAAGTTTTATAATATAATAATTATATATATAAATATTATTATAAATAATTTTTCAGCTTTTCACTCACCACAATTTTTTTCCTGCATTTGTTTTTCGTTTACTTCTACATTTTACTTGCATGTATAATGTATGTAAATATTACTCTAAATGGATAAAAAGCATGATTTGCTGTTGAAATAACCAGTGTTGGGCAGTAACGCGTTACTGTAATGCAGTTACTTTTGACAGTAACTAATACTGTAACGCGTTACTTTAAAAAAATTAAGTAACTCCGTTTCCATTACCGTATGGTGCGTTACCCGTTACTTTTTTAAATGAATGAATTTTAGCTGAAGTGTAGCCTACAGTCTAACCTATTTACAGCAGTGACACATTGTAGGATTAGTGGATGAACCACTGTAAAGACGAAGAAGACGCACTGTGGGCGTGTCTCCGTTTATTCAGGTCTGTGCGGCAGTAATGGCGAGTTGAGGCGAGAGCAAGACGAGTTTCTCAAAGTAGAAATATGCTCATTATTTCACTTTAGTTAAGCATAAAGACGTAAACTTTTTAGTCAAATGTAAGCTGTGTCTTTCTGGTTCGAATCGTATCTACTGCGATAAACAGCAACTTCAATCTGTTGAAGCTCCTCCAGAAACTCCATTCTGTTTAAGTTACTGTATACATATTCCAGGTCCTAAAATCCATATTCCTTGCCCTGAATCTTTCGAGCTTTCCAGCATCATCATGGAGGGGTCCATCCCTGTCCTCTAAATTGTGTAGAGTAACATCAAGTTTATTTGGCCAGACTGATGCAGCGCTGCTCACTATGGCTGTGCTTCAGTCTTACCACAACAATGGATGATGGAAAGGTATTAATGGTGTCCACAGTGAAGAAAAATCATCAGGCTGCAGATTAAGCCTTCCATGCCACCAAGCAAATAATCCATTTCCTGGCAGCAATCAAGGCCTCAGAGAGAGATCTGTGGTTAAACTGTAACGATTTCTAAGAGAACGAAAGATGCTTCTTGCTGAAGACAATGATCTCACAGGGATGTTTCACCAAGGACTTACGGAGTCATTAAGTCCCAGTCGACCAGACTAGGTTTTTAAACAAGGTGACCACAATCTACCTCTTCCCCTGTCACCCCCTATCTCCACTCATCTAGGAGTATGCCTCCTTAAGGCATTGCTTAACCCCCATGTCTCTAGAGGAGATTTGTGTGGCAGCTGAATAGTCTTTCCTGCAGTCTTATCAACATAGCAGCCAGCACTTCTGGTATGGTGCAGTTTTGGACTGCTTCCCTATAGTGTCAACCACTAATGCAGCATTGATTGAACCTATGGTAGAAAACAAGACTCTATATACCTCCTACACACCTACTGCATCCTCCTTAAGGAGAAACCCAGTGATGCGATGGTACAGTACTTAAGTAAAAAGTAGCCATTATTACTATCTGTTTTAGTGTCAAGCTGGTAACTGGACCTCACCGCATATTAATATTAGGGCTGTCAATCGATTAAAAAAATTAATCGTGATTAATCCCATTACTGTCATGAGTTAACTCATGATTAATCACAATTTAATTGCACATTTTTATCTTTTCTAAATTTACCTTAAAATAATACATTTCAGGTTTTTAATACTCTAATCAACATATGTATGGACAAATATATAAGCTTTATGCAAATGAATGTTTATTATTAGTGAAACCAGACTCAACATAGAGCATGAAGACAAAATAATCTCGTAAAAGTAATGATTTAAATTAATGGTTTTAAATTACGTAAATTATCTGGACACCAAACGGAACCTTTGCTATGTTTCCACACGGACAGTTAATGAGGTGATACCGAAAAAACTGTACCTCTTCTAACATTCATACTGATTACATAATCAGAGAATATTTACCTCAAAGACATAATAAACCTCAAAGACATAATAAATAAAGGTATATTCTATACCTATATTTATTATGTATTTAAAGTTAGTATTCACTGAGATTTAGGTTGTTTTATTTGTGTGTCTGTGAAGAGAGATGGTAGAGAGCACCCCCTTTCTGTTTTTTTTTTTTATTTTACAAAAGCACAGCATTTTTTTGTTATTACAAGTGTTTAAAAAATAAAGTTAGACCTTTTAACAACTTTGTTGATCTGCTTTATGATTTTGAATGGCCCGATGTATTGCGGACTGAGCTTTTTACAGGGCAGTCAGAGGCGCAGATCTCGGGTCAAAAACCGCACCAGATCTCCTGGTTGGTAAGGGCTTAATTTCAGAGGATCTGTGAACGTCCGGGTGGTCCTGAGGGCTCTTTGGAGCTGGGTATGTGCTGACTCCCACATGCACGCTTTTCCGGAACTAGTAATCTACTGCTGGGACGTTAGATTGTTCATCTGTCCAGGGAAATAGTGGGGTTAGAAGACTAGCACGCACTGGAATGGGGTCAGGCCAGTGGCTTCCTAGTGCAGGAAGTTTTGCGCACTCGGCTCATGGAAAAAAACGGTTCCAGCTCGTTTGATCCTGGTGGTAGTAGGACCGGAGATGGGACCGCGGTCATTGTGGGGTCAGCAGGGGGACCAGTTTTCCAGCTGGTAAGTGGCATGTGGTCTTTGACATAGCAAAGACAGAGCAGCCTTGGACATATCTTGCTATGTCCCTGCACATCACTTGCCACCAGTAGCGCAATTAGACCAAGAGGAGGGTCTGTCTTCTCCCCCGGTGGGCGGAACCTGGGGAACAAACATCTTCCCTTCCGGGCATTCGGAGGGGGCTGTTTCTCCTTGCGTCGCCATCCGGATCTGTTTGAATTATGATGAATGCTAATATTAATCTGAATACTTAAAGGAAAGTGTTAATCATACCCTGTTCAGCTCAGAATGGCACAAATGCCTATACAAATCATATTATTGCTATTGATCATTTTTTCCTATTAATATCTCTTTATGAACAAAGGGCCTTTATTGTATTAGTGGTTCAACAGCACTTCAGACTGAGAGACTGAGAGTCTGTGCTGTAACTGATTCACAGGAATCATTGATTTGTTAGTCTCTGAAGTCAGGGGCTAACAGAGATAGTGATGCTTGTGTGTGTGTGTGTGTGTGTGTGTGTGTGTGTGTGTGTGTGTGTGTGTGTGTGTGTGTGTGTGTGTGCTGTTTTATTTAACATTTCATTTAAGGCAAATAATTAAGAGCTAATTATGATTTACAACAGTGGCCTGGCACAAAGGCAGCAAGAAAGAAGAAACACAGAGTGGAACAAGAGAGAGAAAAAGACCTTCTCTGCTGATCTAAACTCTTTAAAAACCACTGGCTTAAGTCGTATATATTTTTGCCCATTGATTCAATTTAATTCATTTTTATTTGTATAGCGCTTTTAACAATGAACATTGTCTCAAAGCAGATTTACACATATAATGTGGTGATAAAAATAAATAAGATGTAAGTTTTTCCCTGATGAGCGAGCCGGGACATTGATATGCATTCAATTATTCCCAATAGAGTATTCTCTTAATTTTACAGCTTTTACATACATCTCTACTTGCAGCAGCCCACCCAAGTGTCTGCATATGTTGAAGTCCGCACATGAAGAGTTTTTTCCAGCAAAAACTCTATGTTGCTTTAACTAATCAAATTGCGATGTGGCCACTCCAAGCCCAATAGAAGGCATCCAATCACGTTGACATTTTCAAATCTTTGATTGGATGGTCAGTAAGCACTCTAGTAAAAGCATGTAAACCAATACTGGAGCAAACTGCACAAGCTCTGATATAGTCGTGTGGATGACAGAGAAAAATTATTTGGTCCTAGAAACAAAAACAAGGACAACTTACAAGATGGAAAAAAAGCCAAAAAAGTTCAAAACAGTTGTTAAGCTTTTTCATAACAATTAATACTTTTGCGTTTTCTTTCCTGTAAAATTTGCACAAAATCACACATTAGTTTCATTTCAAATCTACAGGAAATCTGTAATGCACAGGAAAAAATCCTTACATTTTACATTTCAATAAAAAAGGTATAAAACCTCTGCAAGATTTCAAACGATCTCACTCTTTGGCCAGTGGTGACCAATAATGTGGTGTTATTTATTTAATTGTACTTCATCAGAGTATTTTTACCTTTTGAAAAACATTTTCATCACTACATTTTAATGTGTAGTATTTTGCGTTACACTTCACTACATTTCAGAAAAACATGCTGTTCCTCAAATAAGTGAAAACATTGTAAAATGAGAAACTGTGGTGAGAGCACAGGCTTAACCCTGCAGTTCAGGTGAGTGTGTGTGGAGTAGGGGTTCACTCAGTGTGTGTCTGTATCAATAGAAAATTCTTTTCTTGAAAAGGTCTGATGTGCAGGCGAATGGAACACTGAACTGCATCCATTATTCACATAGAGTTCTCCCAGATCACTACTTGACACTTAAATCCATTTAAAAAGCCAGTACTTTCTGTTTTACCTCAAGTAAAAAAGTCAATCAAAGAGTTTTACCTTTATTGGAGTTGTATTTAAGCAGAGGATTTGTACTTTATTCTCAACTGCTATTTGACAGATGTTCCACTGCCATACTAGATTTTGTGCCATACCTCACTGCCCCATTTAGCTCCATATAGCTATTATTGCACCTAGTGGTCGCAATGGGAGTTAGCGTAAACAAAATGATAGCAGATTCAGTTGAAAGTTTAGCGATCACCAAGATCTCATTTTATATTTGAGTTCACTATATTCTATATATAAAATCTCGATATTGTATGCTATATGGCAAAGAATTGAACATCAGAAATGTGTGCGCACTATGGTGACCATAGTGAAAATTTGAACAGGCAAGTAGCCACCAAATGTCTCAAATTTGACAAAGCTGATGATTTCCTGCACTCTTGCACTACGAGAGAGGGAAGTGCACAGACATGCCGATACACCCAATTTTAGGAATATCTTCATGGAACACAGTGTGCCAGTGTTGCCCCAGGCCTGGTTCGGTCTTACGCAATTCCTTCCACTTCCTGTACAGGGACTGCTACTGCGAGCACATGACTAACAATGTTACCTTTATGATATTTATGGTATTAACCCAGTTACTATGTGACCTTCCAAGGTGCTGTTTCGAATTACATGCCAGTTTCAGAAAAAGTTTTATATTCAAGAACATTTAGAGCATCACAATCACATGCATTTTCTCTGAAATGCATACGAATTCGAAGATAATAGTTTCTTTAATGAACAACTAATTAGCTAATGATCAGATCATTAACCATTTCCATCTACACCATCTTTTCACACTCACCTAAAAGCACACATACACACATTCCTCCATAAGGAGTGTAAATACATGTTAAGAAGTGTTGCTGCATGAAAGCTCCAAGATCCCTGGCACAAAAATATTCTTCACCTACACCATATAGACAAAGGTTTATGGAAACTTGACCACAGGATTGGTATGTAATTTTAGAACATATATTTCCACATTAAGTCCCCATTTGCTGTTGTAATAACTCCTGTTCCACTCAATATTAGAGTGTGCATGTGTAGATTTGGGTTCATGTAGTATAAATAGGCCTGTGGCAGAGGTACACACATTCTTCACTTAAGTAGAAGTATAGATACTCAAGTATCTACTACAAAAGTATCCATTACTACATGCTGTTTAAGTGTCACGCTGGTAACTGGACCTCACGTCATATTAATATTAGGGCTGTCAATCATTTAAAATATTTAATCACGATTAATGGCAAGTTAATCGCACATTTTTATCTGTTCTAAATGTACCTTAAATGAATACTTGTCAAATTTTCCCTGGGTTTTTCCCGGTTTCACAAACTTCAAGCCAAAAAACTGAACCCCATAACATTAGACCAATGAAATTTCCGAACGGAAACGAAAAAACGCACCTCACCTGTGTTCTGAGCTGCAAAACACATGTTCTGCATATACACACGGCTTATGTTAAAAATAAAAATATTTGTAAAATTCAGTGGGTGCGGCTTATAAATGGGTACGCTTTATAGTCCGGAAATTACGGTAAGTAATTATTGTGTTTTAAATTGCTATGTTTCCACACAGATGGTTAATGAGGTGATACCAGAGAAACTGTACCTCTTATAACTTTCATACGGATTACATAATCAGAGAATATTTGTATCGATGTGATTTGATTTATTTAAAAGTAGTCTTTTTCAAGCTTTCTATACATATATTTATTATGTCTGTGAGGTTAGCATTCACTGAGATTCAGATTGTTTAGTGTGTCTGTGAATAGAGGAGACAGAGACCCTGTATGTTTTACAAAAGCACAGTTTTCTGTTGTTATTATGAGTGTGTATAAATAAAAGTAGACACTTTACAGATTCGTATTGCTCCTATCTGTACGATCAAAAAAATTGTATTTTAAGTTAAGTTTAAGTTTAAGTTTCAGAGTTATGAGGTAAAAATAACACAAAACATGCCGCCGTGTTTGTCGATGCCAGAGGATTAATTGTGTGCATCATGACGAAATTTATTGCTGATTTGAGACGCATCAGTAAAACAAATGTTTGCTGATTAAAAAATATTTTCCATGGAGTTTTTTTTTTTATATCTGAGTAAAGAAAGGATGTCTTGAATAAACGTGGGTTGCGCTGAAGGTTTACCAGTACCATCCCTACAGTGAAGCATGGTGGTGGCATCATTATGCTGTGGGGATGTTTTTCAGCAACAGGAACTGGGAGACTAGTCAGGATTGAGGGAAAGATGAATGCAGCAATGTACAGAGATGTCCTTGATGAAAACCTGCTTCAGAGTGTGCTGGACCTCAGATTGCTATGGGACAACTCTGTGAATGGACATGAGTGGCCGAGCCAGAGCCCATACTTGAACCGGATCGAGCATCTCTGGTGAGATCTGAAAATCGCTGTACACTGACGCTCACAATCCAACCTGATGGAGCTTTAGAGGTTTTGCAACAAAGAATGGGAGAAACTGGCCAAAAAAAGGTGTGACAAGAGTGTAGTATCTCCAGCATCTCCAATACCAAGTAATGTGTGTGCATTTGTCATCTGCTCTGTGATATATACAATGTTTGATTTGGATTGTGAGCCATGTTTGTGATTGACGATCCAGTGTGCCCACTCTTAAATACAACAAATAGACTCTAGAATATTATGGTTTTAAATTAGGTCTTAAAATGAGAATGTCATGTGCGAAAAATTAAGTACACCATTGAGATTCAAGGCAAGGTTGTAGCCAAGTGTAGCATATATGTGGATATTTGCACCTGTCATTTACCAAGCCATTTTTTCTTGATTTCCTGGTTTTGATATTGCTTTTGCTCTTTTCATCTCATCCAAGTTTTGCCCAAGGTCACATTAGTTGTTAAATGCGCAAGCTTTGCCTGCTTTTTTGTTCATGTTCTTATCCAATGCTTGCATCTGCCTCTCCAGCATCTCCAATACCAAGTAATGCATGTGCATTTGTCATCTGCTCTGTGACATACAGTATAAACAAACAAACCAAGTCGAATCTTCACCAAGGTGTTATGAAACGAGGATCATGCCATTTTAGTTATATGGGGGTGCTTAATTTCTGGTTTTACATAAGTTAATATACAGAATATCAGACCATTATACTCAATACTCAAGAGATACTCAAAGAGATTTGAGGCTGTAATTGGTACCAAAGGTGCTTCAACAAAGTAGTGAGCAAAGGCTGTAAATACTTGCTGTATGTACATGTAATTTGTAAAACGTGAAAAAGTGAAGCGCTGTGAATACTTTCTGAATGCACTGTATAAGAAAGGTAACTTTTTATTCACTGTAGATTTGAAAGCCTCTGAAACTTGTTGAGATTTGAAAACAGCTTTGCCAAGTTTCAAACCTGCTTTAAAAAAAACGTCTGCTGAATTTTTTTATTTTTTTTTAAACAGACAAAGGGCTAGCCTCTCCAGCTTCCATAGAAAAAGGAAAGTAACTGGAATAGAAAAGAAACTGGAATATTCATGCATTACAAACTGACATTGAGTCAAAGTGGATTTAGATGGGAGAGCGCAGGTATGCAGACAATAGATTCAGATCTCTTTGGTGAGTTCTCTAGCATGAGTGCAAACACACCTATGTGTGTGTTTGTTCTGCTTCTTGTTCCCTGAGATTATTGATATCCCCGGTTGCTCCTAGTAGATTTAGTATAATTGAACGGTAGAGTGAAAGACGTTTGCAAGAACAAATACGAATGCAAATTAAAAAAACAGCTCCTGTTCACTGAATTTCTTTTTTTCTCTTTTTTTGCCTTCCCCCATTATCTGTATTTCCCTCTTTTTAGCCAATACACTTAAAAAAATTCTAGGCTTCTCTGCATCTTTGATTGTACACCATAATAGTATGTACGTAAAAAATTTAATATCAATCCAGATGTTTTTTCCTCAATCCAGATGGATTCCCCTTTTGCTGTTATAAGCTTCCCTCCTCTATGAATAGTTTCCACTAGATTTTGGGGCATAGCTGTGGGAATTTACCATAAGATTTGCTTCAAGGTCATTAGTTAGATGGTAGGTGTGGAGGTCTGGGGTATAGTTTGTTCTCCATTTCATATAAAAGAAGCTCAGTGGGGTTGAGGAGGTCAGGGTGTTGTGCAGGACACTGAAGTTCGCCCACTCAATTTTTAACACAAGAAATCTTAATGGAGCTTGGTTTGTGTAGGAAAGTGGTAACTCAATGGGTAAGGCGTTCGACTACTGCATGGAAGCTACCACTGCTGGGCCCTTTAGCAAGGCCCTTACAGTTCTTTGTGTCTAATTCAGATAATTGTGTCTGCTGTTAATGTGAATGGAAATTGAAAGTTACTGCTTCAAATGTTGTGAAAACAGTTTGGAAAAGCAACACATGGTTTTGATTGTCAGGTTTCTCAAACAATGTTTGATTTGGGGTGTGAGCCATGTTTGTGATTGACGATCCAGTGTGCCCACTCTTAAATACAACAAATAGACTCTAGAATATTATGGTTTTAAATTAGGTCTTAAAATGAGAATGTCATGTGCGAAAAACTAAGTACACCGTTGCTGTTTGAATAAGATTAAAGATTCAAGGCAAGGTTGTACCCAAGTGTAGCATATATGTGGATATTTGCACCTGTCATTTACCAAGCCATTTTTTCTTGATTTCCTGGTTTTGATATTGCTTTTGCTCTTTTCATCTCATCCAAGTTTTGCCCAAGGTCACACTAGTTGTTAAATGCGCAACCTTTGCCTGCTTTTTTGTTCATGTTCTTATCCAATGCTTGCATCTGCCTCTCCAGCATCTCCAATACCAAGTCATGCGTGTGCATTTGTCATCTGCTCTGTGACATACAGTATAAACAAACAAACCAAGTCGAATCTTCACCAAGGTGTTATGAAACGAGGAGCATGCCATTTTAGTTATATGGGGGTGCTCAATGTCTGGTTTTACATAGAACTACCGGTTTTCTCCTAATAAGTTAATATACAGAACATCAGCCCATTATTTAATAATGTAAATGAATGTGAAAAGAAAAGATTTTAATACATATATTTAATGTGCATGAATAAGTCCAACCACCCCGGTGGCAGAAGCATCTTGGTGGCAGGGATTTAAATATTGAACAATATAATTTGATTCTTTAAAATTTTTTGATGTTTTTCAGTGCATCGATGTTGCACTGTACTTAGAGCGTGCTCGCCTCCCAATTCCTAGCTGACACACACACAATTTGACTATTAGTCGACTAAAAGCAAGACTTGACAAATCTGTTTCGACTATGTAAATCCTTAGGAAAATAAATACAAAAAAATCCAATAACTAAGATGGCCCAGTTTAATGAATGAAGGAATGAATGAATAGGGGAATGAATGAAGTAATTTATTAATTCAGACCTCAGGATGGAGAAATACAGACACACATGCACACAAGGACATGTACACACACACACACACACACACACACACGCACACATGCACACAGATGCAAAAAAAAAAAACTAACAAAAACTAATACGGTTCAGTTTATAAACGAATGAATAAAGAAATTATCGCAGCTACACACATACACACACACTGTTTAAATAAACAATCTGAATGACAAGCTAACCTAAACAACAAATGAAATAATATAGCCCGTTATATTCAGTATCTACTTCCTGTCTCAGTCCTGTTTTCCTTTACCGAGACTTTCTAAAACACTTATGACTAGTGGTATGCCAACTAGGCCACTGTTCTGCCCTCCATCCTGCACACCACATGCATGCGTGGGAGTGTAGGAAATGTTTCCACATTTACATCAGATTACCCCGTCCTCTTAAAGAGCGCCATTGTGGCTGGTTTGGCATCTTTGACAAGCGGTCACTAGAAATCTCCCTGCAAACTGATGAGCTCCTGATGAGTCGACAAACTCAATCACAATCAGAGAAGAGCTGCTGCATGCGACAATACTCCAGCAGCGCCGGGATAAGATCATCCAATTCATTCCATCTTCCAAGAGATAAGGACGAGGGGGCATATAGAAAGATGCCATTAGGCTGATAATATAATGAGAAAGATGATCGAGTTTTAATCCGAATGAAGTTGAAGAAATCTTTTATTTCAGCTGCATCATAATTGCTGAAAGTCTCTTCAAACTGCAGATGAATGATGATGCTATTATTTAAAACTGTTAGACTTCTTGTTAATATTGTTATTACCTGTTTATCGTTGTTGGTGTTGCCTAAAATAATATTATGGCTGTTATGATGATTTCAGATGTTGAGATAATTCATGAGTTGTTTCATGAACAGCAACCGACAGTGGAAGACTGTAGAAAGGACATTACTCATAATCACATGATCTGGTGCGCATGATATTTCTCTCTCTCCTGTGTTTGTAATGGTTTAATGATTTATAATCACACTCTTGGTTTCTTCTAAATGAGGATAGGTTCCGCTTTTGCCCTTGCCACAGTTTCCCCAGATTTACTCATAAGGGATAAATACAAATAAAGGTAAATATAAGCTCATTTTTTTATTCTCTAAAACTGCTTTTAGACAATGTCTATTGTTAAAATCACTACAGAAATAGAATGAAAAAAAAAAAATTATTATTATTGTCTGTTAAAGAAGTGAAGAAAAGAGTGCCGGCAGTGTGGACTGGGTTTAGAAAAGTGGCAGGAGGGATTTGTGGAAGAAGTGTAAAGAGAAAGTTTATAAGACTGCGGTATAACCTGCTATGTTGTATGGTTTAGAAAGAGTGCCATAGACGGTGGCTAAGTTGAAGATGCTGTGTTTTTTTGGAGAGAAGGTGAGAAAGGCACGATTGGGATGGTTTGTTCCTGTGCAGAGGAGGTACATGGAGTATATCAGTAGAAGAATGCTGAAGATGGAGCCACCAGGCAGCAGGTAGAAAAGGAAGAAGGAGGAGGTTTATGGATGTGTTAAAAGAAGAAATGCAGGTGGTTGGTCTGAAAGATGCAGAAATGAAATAAAGATGGATGATCCGCTGTGGCATAACCCCTAATGGGTGCATCTTAATGAATCTTAAGTGACATGTTGCACTTCATTGTTTTGAATGCTTTGAGAAGTTTGTCTGGCAGCTAAATGTAATGTGGGGCTCTGTAATTGCCAATAAATTTGTGAACAACATCTTTGAAGGCTTTCCAGGCAATTTTTCTGGTCCGACTAATAGATCTTTGAACCGCATGTCACTCATAACATGTCTGATCTGAGGGCCAACAAAAATGCCCTCTCTAAACTTGCCCTTAGTTATTCCTGTCTTAAATATCAAAAAACGTTGCCTTTACATGAAGAGAAGGAAAAATCTTTGCCGGGTCGACAATAGCGGTTCATGCGCCCCATTTTTCTGTCCTGGAACTAACTTTTTATGAAGTGGTCAGCTTTTACAGCAATAATGTAACTCTTTGGCACGACTCTCCCATTCACCGATGAAACAACAGTACTTTGTATAGCCGAGCTGCAGTCCCAGTAACAGAGCATCTTCTAGCAATGACTTTCAGATCTCCACAGATATTCCAGTTGTACTTGCTGTACTGGATGTGCTTTAGCAACATTTTCATGCTCCCATAGGTTTTTTTCATCTGTACTGCATAGCCAAAAGGTATTGAAAAGTAAACTTTGCCATTGTTTAACAGAACAGCTTTGATTCTTAACATTGATAAATCAATAAGGAGACGCCACTCTTGCGGGACATGGTCACAACCCAAAACAATATTTTGATGTCAACACAGAAACAGAGCCTGTCAACTTGTGCAATGAATTTAATTCTATCATCTTGGCAGCTTAAAAAAAAATGTTGTACCTGATTACAGCAAACACCATTCCTGCAGTCTCGAAGTATTAGGGTAGTCAATTGACTTCTTGATTTTGACAGAGAAACCAGACACATTAGTCAAACAGAAGTAACAGTCCGTCACATGGTCTTTCTGTTCTTGCTATATCATTGGGACAGCAAACGGCAATGTCTTTCGAGTGCCTCTGAGCCAAGCTCTAAGACAGACAGCACATGTCGCACAACAAATGTGAGGTTATCATTCCTTGTCTTGATTAGCAATTTTACAGATGATGTGTTTTTCTCACAAGAGCATTCATTGAGAGTCTCGAATGAACAAGCGCATACTCAGCAAAAATATAGCAGAATGCATAACGGCTACGACATTGACGAGACAGATTGACCGACACCAATCGTCCTGTAAAATGTAGAACATCTAAATTACTTGTTATAGTGCTGCTGAGGCAATGCTATATTCATAAACAATACATGCACACTATAAGATCTATATTAATCCAATGTAGTATCTGTTTATGCAAGCCAGCTGAGGCGGTGTCAAGATGGCTCAGCCTAGGAATGCCCGGGCTGCATACTTCCACAGCTTCCAACCTGGCCTGATTATATGCCTGGACAACTGCACAACATTTTTTATAGGTCTCTTACAGAAACAAACATTTTTGGACACATAACAATAAGGAAAACATGACAAAACTACAATTAAACAGTATGTGATGGGCAAATTTGTATTTTCGTGACCAGCAGCCAAAAATCATTAAGGAACACCAAACAGTTTACAAGAAGCGAAAATCTTGTTGTGCAGTGTTATTTTAACCCCAGCTGATTTAGTAAATTTACCCCTTAAAACAAAAATAATTATTATGGTCTTGAATGCTTATGGTAGGATTATTTTGATAGAAAGAGAAAGAATATAAAATAAACTTTCTTTCAGCTTCTCCGATTAGGGGTCGCCACAGCGGATCATCCGTATTCGTGATCCGCATGTTTGATTTGGCACATGTTTTTACGCTGGATGCCCTTCCTAACGCAACCCTCCCCATTTATCCGGGCTTGGGACCGGCACTAAGAGTGCACTGGCTTGTCCAACCCTGGGGTTGGTTCCCTGAACGGGGATCGAACCCGGGCCGCAGCAGTGAGAGCGCCGCATCCTAACCACTAGACCACCACGGAACCTAGAAAGAATACAAAATAAAATCTACAAATAAATTATACGTCAACATTGTATACAAATAACTTTGTATTTGATCCCGTACCAACCAGCAAGAATTCCCACACACCCAAATTAGTTCTTTCCCTTTAAAAAAGAGCTAATATCAACTCATTGTGTGTAAAAAAAGACACATTTCAGATCAACCTCCTCCATTCAAACCTCTCCACCACCATGGGTAAGACTAAAGAGCTGTCGAAGGACGTCAGGGACAAGATTGTAGACCTGCACAAGGCTGGAATGGATTTTCTTTTTATATTCTGTGTTATAATAAACCTACTATAAAAATTCTAGACTGTTCATTTCTTTGTAAGGGGGTAAACGCAAAAAAATCAGCAGGGGATCAAGTAATTATTTTCCCCACTGTATTATGTACAAATATTAAAATATATTATTATTATAATTATTATAATAATGATATTTCTTATTATTATGTGTTGCTAAAGTGGTGTTTGTGAATTAAAGTCTTTTTAAAACCAGAAAATTCTGGTATAAAAATAAAAGAACACGCACATAGAAGACCTTTTTCTTACCAGAAGCCCTCCATCCCCCAAATTTATGTGGTTGAAATTGAACTGTCACTTGCTCACCATAATACAGTGAAAATATTTAATATTTAAACTGACATCTAAATCCCGACAAATACGCTAATGCGGTGATCTCAGGCAGTGCTGTCTTTTATGCATGATTTATATTTGTAGATTTGTATAGATGTTCTGCTGTCAGACCTGTCTTCTGAAGATACTGTGAAAGTGAGGGACAGAGCTGGAAATCACAAAGCATACACAAGCTTCTTTCAGATTAAATAAACAAATAAATATACAGTATAATAATGTCAGGAATCCACCTGCCACGCCCCCTTTGGCGGCTGTCATCGGCCGCGTTCTCTAAAGCTCCCGGCTGCAGTCGTGAACACCTGGGGTTCATTATTCACTCATCCCCAGCTCCTATATAAACCCCTCATTCACCCACACTCCTTGTCCGTTATTGTTGGTATGTGTTGGTGTTTGTTGGTGCATGTATATGTGTTTCACTGCCTTACATATTCCTATGTGTTCCTTCCGTTCCGGAATCCACGCTCTCTCCACGGCCGCGCTTCCTTCCAAAGAGCACCCCGGATTACCCCTGTTCCTCCCGTGCGTTCGCTCCTGGATTTTGTGGACCTCACCCCTTCAGGGCATACCACGGATATCTATCTCGCGTTCATTGGGATTCTATGGACTGCCGTGTATGTGTGTGTTTTTGTGTTCAGCTCTCTGTGTGTCCTTAAACCAAAGCGAACTGTGCTCTGGCTTCCGCCTCTGTTTCGTTTGCCGCTTGACAACTAATAGGTAATAGATGCTTTCATAATGAGGAATTAATACATGCAGCAATCATTAGTGCACCAGGAAGTAATGAAGTATATAAGTCAGGAAGGGGATTTATAGAGTGCCACTTCTGACCAGAAGTTCAACATCTTAACCACAGAGCTACCACTAAACTAAGCCTCTTGGGCAGGTGGTAGCTCAAGGGGGAGGTGATAGCTCAAGGAGGGAGATCATAGCTGAGTGGTTAAGGCTCTGGGTTACGTAATGACAGGCTCTGGGTTATCGTAAGGTCAGGGGTTCATGCCCTAGTCTCACCAAGCTGCCATTCTGGGGGCTCTTGAGCAAGACCCTTAACCCTCTGTGCTCTAGGGTTGTTGTAACATGGCTGACCCTGCAGTCTGACCCCAGCTTGCTAACATCACTGGAATATGCATAGAAAGAATTTCACTCTGCTGTAAAGTATATATGACAAGCAAAAAGAATCTCTCCTTTCCCCTACAGACACCTCTCAGCTTTTTAATCAGTTATCATATATGGCTGCTCCTGAAGGTCATACTCAAATGCTGTTCAGATTTTTGGTGATTTATCTCTATGTCTAAATCTTCACATTTCAAACACTGAAGATTGCCTACAATGCCAAAAATAGACCCACACCAAATGGGCTCCCCCACACCCTCTTATCATCGACCACTGGTCCCACTATCCCCCAGGCTACAAGGAAGCCCTGTTTCAAGTCTCTTTGTTCTCAAAAGCTAAGTATTGGAACAAATCACTAGTTTGACTTGTTAGACTTCCACTAGTCCGAATATTCACTAGCACTACCACTATTAATTTTATTTTTTTATTTTTCAAAACAAAGCAAACTTGCAAGGTGTTAAAGTGTATCAGGAAGCGATGGGTCATTACCCGTCACTTGAAGATAGCCAGGGACTCACCCTGTTCTGACATCTAGGGGAAGTAAATTTCACTACATTGGTACCAGAACAGTGAAGAGCCTTGAAGTATACTTAGCTCTTATCCTGAGAGAAGGTGTACCAGGCGAACAGTCTACAGGATCTCAGACACTCAGGTGCAGTGCGAGAAATGATGAGGTCTCTGAGGTAAGAGGGTGCTGGTCCATTTTTGGAATACTTTCTCTGAGGTAAGAGGGTGCTGGTCCAAATGTATCCACAGTTTGCAGTGGATGAGTAGCGTTCAGAGAAAGACCTGCAAGCAGAGAGTTGCAGTAGTCCAGTCTCAAAATGACAAGAGACTGAACAAGCACCTGGGAACCCTGATGTTGTATAAAAGAAATCCAGCCACATTAGCCACATGTGAAGAGAAGGACAGTTGATTGTCTATAGTTACCCCCAGGTTGCAAGCAGTGGCTAAAGGGAAGAGCAGAGAGTTATGACCTGGAGATGAATCACCTGGGATCAGCAGTTCGGATTTGCTGGGGTTGAGTTTTAGTTGAGCACTCATCCACAAAGATATGTCCGCCAAGCATGCCAAGATCTGAGCAGAAGCTTGGATATGACGTCACTAAGAGAGTGGTTATAGAGGGAGAAAATATTTTTTAAAAAAGCAAAAAACTCTCAACAGAGTTGTAGGCTGATTTATCTTAAGTTGTAATCTAGTGTACCAGTGTAGATTTATTCATTAATAGAGACTCAAAGCACTTTTGTACGTCGCTTTGGACAAGGTCATCTGCTAAATGCCAAGGTCATCTGCTAAATGCCAAGGTCATCTGCTAAATGCCGCAAATATAAATGTATAAGGAGGGGATTAACTACTGAGCAGTGGAGAGTCTGTGTGAGGCCGATGTGGAACCCCTCCATGTTACCTGGTATGAGGGACCTTCCAGGTAGAAAGCAAACTATTCCCATGCTGCTCCACGGATACCGAGGCTCTTGAGTTTAGACAAGAGAGTCTTGTGTTTGACCATACCAGTAGGACTTAAATTAGCACTCTCTTTAAGTATCAGTATGTACTTATGGATAGAAACCTCAAAACAGTTTTGTAAGTCACTTTGTCTGTCAGCTATTTTTGATCCGTTTTTTCTGCATGCCATTAAACCGTTTTCTCCATACCCTTGTTGCGTCCTGCATTTGGGTACTTCCTCTCAGTCTCATCGTTTCTAGCCAAAAGTTCAGAGAGGTTGAAATTTGTGCTCTGTTTGTAGAGTACCTAGAGTAACGTAACGTTTTCATCATTAAATAAAAAAAAAAAAGTGTACGGTTGAGGTAGATGTTCTACAACATTAAGTATTCTGTCATTCTTCACTGTTATTGGAAAACAAACAATATTATAATTAGAATGAGTTTTATTTTACATTGGGCTTATCATATATTACCCTGCAACTGATTCTCCTCAAAATACACACTTTGAAGTGCTTTATTCTTCACGTGAATGTCAATTCCAGCTTGAGCTCTATTCACTTATTTACTATTCCACAATTTACACTTAGCCATTTTTAGTATTTTAAAGGGTGAAGAAGTGATTTCACAAAAGTAACGGTATAAATGACCCCAAATAAAAAGTGAAGCACAACCTCTACCACCATTTATCTCTTTTTCTCGCTATGTCGGTTAGACACGTAGGCAGTGAAGCGATGAGGCAGAGCGTGAGAGCAGGGTGAAAAGAGAAGATCTGATCCAGCACCTGCAAATATACACGTGTGTGTGTGTGTGTGTGTGTGTGTGTGTGTGTGTGTGTGTGTGTGTGTGTGTGTGTGTGTGTGTGTGTGTGTACATTCACAAAAAATAAGTTGAAGAACCTGTAGTATGAGTGCAGAGGACAGATTGAGCAGTGTAACTATGTATGATGCCCATCTTCTGGATGGAGCTTTCATCACTTGGAAAACACTCACTGCTGCTGAATGATGCCACCACATGAACAGACCAGAGATATTTGAGCTTTCTCTGAAGGATTTTACTACAACCGTTTTTACATTGCTAAAATTATAATGAATTTCTATTTTATTCCATTCTATTATATTATTGAAACTGTATTAATACTCAGTGTCACTCAGATGAGGATGGGTTCCATTTAAAGTTTGGTTTCTTTCAATGTTTATTGTTTCCCTCATCACCATCACCTCTGGCTCTGGTATTGGGACACCTGACTTTTCCAGCCATATGTGTTTCCCCCAAACTGTTGCCACAAAGTCAGAGGCCCACAACTGTATAGGACGCCTTTGCTCATTTTCCCTTTACTTAGACTAGGAGTCCCAAACCTGTTCCAGCATGAATATTTCTCTGTGCACAAAGTCAGTTCCATGAAGATTAGCTTTAAATGATCCACAGTAGAAGATATTGAGCAGCCTGCTAAAGAGCTTTAAACTTAACCTTATTAAACACCTTTGGGATGAATTGGAATGCTGTCTGCACCCCAGGCCTCTTCAGCTCACCTACATCAATACTTGAATTAACAAATGCCTTTAGGCTGAATGAGAACGAATCTCCACAAGCACATTCCATAAGATGTTTCACTAGATTTTGGAATGTGCTTGTGGAGATTTGTGCTCATTCAGCCTAACAACCTGAGGCCAACAATTTGGCCTCAGAACCTTCTGATCAGAAGTCTAACATCTTCTGATCAGAAGGTTGTGAAGCCAACTTCCACCATCATTAAGCTGCTATTGCTAGGCCCTCAAGGGCCTCAACCATCAATTGCTAAGTTGTATGAATGAAATAATACAATTGGTGCAACAATGTTTCTTTTTTTGTATGACAACTCCCATGAATTGATTTTTGTCTACATATTTAAACATTTCCAGATTTATGTCTAACCATTACAAAGCTCTAACAATGGACACTCATTCCGTGTATGTTAAATAAATGTCTCCTCACAATGTCACTGCAAGGACAAATCTGTAATCCGCTCATGTGAAGCATCTGCAATTGAATTAAGCCTGTATACACAATAACATTATTAGCACCCTAAACATAAGCGCTCCCTAGTCCATTTGTGGTCAAATAAACAAAAATGTGTGTCAAGATAAATTATGGCTGAAATTGAAAACCTGAAAATGTTTATTCTTTCTCTGTATGTTCTCTTTCACACATACACACACTCCTGGCTGTGATTCTGGACTGTTTTATCTTTCCTCTGGGGAAAAAAGGAAATACTTTTTTTATTCTCCCTGGCCTCAGGCTTCTACGCATGAGTACATATTTTCATGCAGACGAGCAGCCAGAGCCAATAACACATGCCTTCTGTTCAAGGCAGTGCACCCAAGGCAATGTGGGTAGAGCTGGCTGACTTTCTTGCAAACTTTGAACAAAGGAAGAAGGCTTATTTTCAAACCAGACGCTGTTCAACAGTGGGACACTCAGGAAACATGCGAGACGATAGTGATGCAAAGCCGGGGTCAGAAAAACTGAGAGGAAGAAATTGTATTTATTTATGCACTAATGACATTGGATAAAAAGCTACAAGCAAATGAACACAAAAAAAAACACAACAAAGGACACCCAGAACTTTTGAGGAGCTAGACTTCTGTATCAGACTCATATGGGAAAACATTTTTATCCCAAAACTTCAGCAACTGGTCTCCAGAGTTCCCAGATGTATGGACAGAAGACAAGACGCTAGACAGTGTTAAACATTGCCCTGTCCAAACTGTAGCCATCAAATCCAAAATGACCTTATTTTTTCCTTTAAATGGCGCATTTCATTATTTTTAACATTTGATATGTTTTCTATGTTCTATTATAAATAAAATACAGGTTTATGCAATTTGCAAATTTGGAATTGGTGTATGATACTAGGTCTGACTTTGAGTGACCCACACAACCTACAGACATGGCTCCTGGGAACAAACACTCACAAACTTTCAATCACTGTTTCTATTGAGACACACCAATTCTCAAACACACACTTCTCTTGCTTACTATTTAAAAATCATTCATTCATAGACACACCGCAAACTATTAGCACAGTTTATACTACTTTCAGTCTATACCATGTATTTGCTTCCCTGGTGTTGATCCTTTGTTCTGTTTATGGTAACTTGTCTCCAGATTACCCCTGCTGATTGCCTTATTTTTCTCCCGATTCTGACTTTTGGATATTTTGGTTATGTTTTGGATTTGTTTGCACCACACTTGCATTTAAATGGGCTTGCTTTGCATGTACATGCACAACTACCAGCAATGGACATGACACTTCTAATGTATTTGAGTAAAAGTACTAATTGCCTTCTTAAATATAACTAAAAAAAAAAGTGCTCATTTGACAATTCTACTTAAGTAAACAATTTCTGGTGAAAAGTAGTGATCTTTTAGAATGATGTGAATAATGGATGCAGGCTTCCATTCTCCTGCACATCAAACCTTTTTAAAGAGAGAGTTTTCTATAGCTAAAGACACACACTGAAAGAACCCTTTTCCACACACACTTTCACCACAACCACAGATTTATGTTTGTGCTCTCACCACTCTTTTCATCAAATGTAATTTATATATTTACTTCAATGTAGTGAGAAACGGCATGTTTTTCTAAAATGTGGTGGAGTAAAACGAAAAATGTAAAAAATGTAGCAAAGTAAGAGTTTTTCCAAAATGTAAATAATTGAAATTAAATATTGTGTAAAATATTGATGAGGTAAAAACACTTCTTTACTGTGCACCCTTTTAAATAAATTTAACTACTAAACCTGTAATTTGTCTTGCTGCTGAAACTGCTCTCAGATTTGCTGTTATAGAAAGAATATAAATCATCATTTTGAATTTCTTCATTTTTTTATTCTTATTTGACACTTCTCTTTGTATAGCTAGGTTAAATATAGTTATATACTTTTGACATTCTTGTTTCTATCCGTTTTCTCTCTTTTTCGCTATTTTTCTCTCACACACAAACACACACACGGACACATGGACACACCAGAGACAATCCTAAGCCCCAGCAAGCCCATCAGCACTAATAAGGCACTTCACTAAGCTGAGCTGCTCCCATCTGTTTGCTTCTTTTGGGGTGTTTGCAGTCTTGCAACAGTCTCAGCTTCATTCCTAACATCATTTTAGGAATTCTGTCTCTTTATGAATTTCAATTTTGCATCTCGACTCTGTATAAAAAAAGGTTTAATGCACTATTTAATAAAACTTTTTTCCATTTCTCATGCCAATGGTGTCAATAATGTTTAAGGGTCATGTTTAGCTACACTAAAGATTGAAAAATCCTTTATGTATATAGATATAGATAGTAAAAAAATCGTTCTTGGGCCCTTTACCTCTCCCACAGATCTGCTCCCAGGGATGAAATGGAAATGTTAGAACACAATGGAGCAAAGTTCAGCTCAGATCATTAAATGATTTTAGGAATGATGAGATATTTTAATTTTGTAGCAATTTCCCCCAAGGTATTGTAGACCAATTTAAATCCATTGGTGGATATTTAAGGTGAAAATATCTTCAACATTGGACTAAGCTTTCGTCAAGGTAAAAATACCAGTGGAATAACTGTGCAAGTGTTGAAGTATTAATCTTTTTTTTTTGCTGCAAGCAAAAGAAATAAGAAATATGATTTTTATTATGCCAATAAATTATCCAAGCAAAAAAAAAAATACTCCAGCAGTAAGCTGTGTGTTTCAGAATCTTCACACCCGAAATTGCCATGTACATGACTTTCCTATGAAATTGAATAACTTTATTGGATTAAATTACATTTACTAGATTTGCTAGGCTGAATTGTTTCTTTGGGAGTTCAGGTGGAATATATGTTTCAGAAAAAAAAGTCCCCTGGGAAATATTACTCATAGCATTCTCAAATTTTTACCTAAAATCGAGCAAAACAATAAAATAAAATACAATAATATCCAGAGAGTGTCAGTTCTGCTTTTGAAAATGTCTTGTTGATGAAAGAATTCAGAGGAGAATGGCGAGACTGAGGAGTTCGAGCTCACAGAAAGGCTATGGCATAAATCAAATAATGGTTCTTTTGCAATTGTGGTGTAAACACTGTATCCTGAAATAGAGGTTTAGGTCAGATTTAACTTGTGTCAATCAAGAACAGGAAACAAATGATTGCATATTGTTGGACCACAGCTCTACCACAGATTCTAATTCCAAGCAGTCAAATATGGCCACCACGGACTTAAATTCCTGGATCAGGCTCATAGTCACCTACAACGGTAGGTAATGTAACAGGTTTGACATTGGTGTTTTTGTTGTAACAACTTAGATGTTGGATGTGTCACATCCTAATGATATATACTGTGGATCAATAGATAGATCGACAGACAGACAGACAGACAGACAGACAGACAGACAGACAGACAGACAGACAGACAGACAGGCAGACAGACAGACAGACAGGCAGCCAGCTTGTTGAGCTTGTATGCATTTCCACCTCTAATGCCTCCTCCCCAGCATACTGCTGGCAAGACTGCACTGGCTACCACAGACTAGTAGAAGATCTCCAACCTCTTACTGCAAATATTAAATGAGAAAGTAGAAATTAGAGTTTTTATTGCACATAACCTCTGAGTTGACCTTCCAGTGCAACCAGTAAGGAATAGACTCAGGGGATAAAACTGCTAGTACAAGTGAACATATTTGGTCTTTACCGATGTCCCACAAAAAAGTAAACAAAAGCATAATATTCATTAACAAGCAATAACATTTTTACTCCTTACTTATCACTTTACCATTTGTTAAGATTTTGCTATAAACAACATGTGGAGGGAAAAAGTTTTTCTGTGCATCTTCACATTCTAGTCTGGATAAACACTGCAGAATAATGATGCATCATAATGGTGCCTGCTTGAAAAAAGTCCTCATTCATTTAATTCAAGTATAAACTCTCCTGAGTGGAGAGAAAAACGCAGCAGAAATTCTGCTTCAGAGAACAGCTAATTAAGCACTGAGCTATAGATTGGACCATCTCGCACCTGACTGGCCCTTCTGTTGCATCCTAAACCATGAGTCTATTACTGAAAACTGTTTCATTATTAACCAAGCAGTAAAAACTACTCTCAGTGTCTTACTAATCATTCATGCACCTGACACATGCTACTTTTTGATCCTTTTAGATTTAATTCCTGAGGTTCTGAAAAAAGCATTTCATTTCACTATATTATTATAGATTTAGTCAAACAAGGGTTTTGTATTTTTAATTATTGTAATCATACAGTTGTTGAAATATCGTTTCACTTTTTATGCTTCCAAGGATGTAGATGTTGCGTGTGTGTGTGTGTGTGTGTGTGTGTGTGTGTGTGTGTGTGTGTGTATATACTTCAAAACTTTTTCTATTTTTTTTTTAAAATTGTTATTAAATCATAAAAAGTATTTAAATGCATGTGGTACTGTGCCGGATTACGAATGTAAGGCAAAAAACACCATGTATCTACTCAATCAGTATACTACTAGTGTATATTACATACACTACTTAACATAGCCTGATGAGAAAGGAAAAAGAAAAAAAGAAAAGCCAGATAATGAGTCTAAATAAAAGCACAGATTTCTTGACTAACATGGTGTATGAAAAGAGACAGCGGCACTACAGAAACGCTAACAGTGACAAATGGGCTGCTGCTTAGCAGTGAATACGGTTTAAACCAAACCATCTGGATAAGAACATTACATGCACTGGTTAATTTGATTGCAAACAAATTAGGCAGTGCAATATGTTTATAAAGGATACTTGGACTTGAAAAGGTTTGTATGTATGTATGTATGTATGTATGTATATACAGTGGAACCCGGTTATCTCGCCCTCGGTTACCTCGACAACCCTATTAAGTCGACGTTTTTGAAGTGGAACCGCCAAATTCTCGCTTTGACTAAGCATTTTTTATCGGTTATGTCGACTTTTTTTATGTCGCCGAACCCTGATATCTCGAGCACAAGGGGGGAAAAATTTTCTATTTAACGTCGGTTATCTCGGTGCAGCCACAGAAGAACTTGCGGAAGTGGTGGAAAAATCAAGCCTTACAGCTGCTACAGGTGTTGTATTGTATACTGGTGAATCTCTGCTGTTAGTTAGTGCACATATGCCTTTTGTTGTTAAATGTTATGCGATGAACGGGAGGCGAAAGCCGCGATTGGCGGCGCGGAACGTGGGATGACCAGCAAAATCATAGAATGAACACCGGCAGGATCGGGGGGGAATCCGCGGTGCGCTTTGGGAAGAAAAGAGCAGCCGTTGAGAGAGTGCCGGTGGGAAGGCACGTACCGGGATACGCATGAGCGATAACAACGACCGCCGTGAACCAACATATACCAACAATAACGGACAGTGAGAGTGTGGAAGTTTAAATAGGAGCTGGCGATGATGCTAAACGAGCACCATATGTGTGCTATCGAAGCCGGGAGCTTCAGAGAAAGCGGCCGAGAAAGCACCTGACACGCTGAAGGGGCCGAAGGGGCGTGGCAGGTGGATTCTGACAGATAAACATGTACTGTATGTATTTTTAGAACATGCCTTCATCAAACAAATCACAGCAACGCTGTTGTGTAAAAAAAACCTTCAAAAACACGTGCATGCACATTCTCATTTGTTAACGCACATCATGTACGTAAAGAAATTTCAAGCACGTTAATATATTGCCGCCATTTTGATTTTCGTTTATCTCGATCATCGGTTACCTCGATGCTTTTTGGTGACCCCTAGGACATCAACATAACCGGGTTCCACTGTATATATATATATATATATATATATATATATATATATATATATATATATATATATATATATATATATATAGTGGGTACGGTAAGTATTCAGACCCCCTTAAATTTTTCACTCTTTGGTATATTGCAGCCATTATTTTAAGTTCATTTATTTTCCCCATTAATGTACACAGAGCACCCCATATTGACAGAAAAACACAAAATTGTTGACATTTTTGCAGATTTATTAAAAAAGAAAAACTGATATCACATGGTCCTAAGTTTTCAGACCCTTTGCTGTGACACTCATATATTTCACTCAGGTGCTATCCATTTCTTCTGATCATCCTTGAGATGGTTCTACACGTTCATTTGAGTCCAGCTGTGTTTGATTATACTGATTGGACTTGATTAGGAAAGCCACACACCTGTCTATATAAGACCTTACTGATCACAATGCATGTCAGAGCAAATGAGAATCATGAATTCTGTCTCTGAGCTCTTCAGGCATTTCCTTTGACCTCATAATTCTCATTTGCTCTGACATGCATTGTGATGTATAAGGTCTTATATAGACAGGTGTGTGGCTTTCCTAATCAAGTCCAATCAGTATAATCAAATATATATCAGTGGCAGGCCATGCATTTGGTACCTGGACCTTCAGTGAGGACTTACCCGACTTAATCCACCTCTTACTACCACCACTATTAGGTCGTAATTATAGAAACCATCAATACTATACAAATACGCAATATAACAACATGTGGCATTACAGAGAGGAGGGTGAATACCATTTTTCTAAAGCAAACTCCAAACCTCTACACTACAACCACAACTGTGCCACCTACATCATCTGGAGCAGTTCAGAGATGCAGACTCATAATTTGCGCCACTCCTCAGAGGCTGTAATCAGTAGTACGGCTCGTATTCACTGGTCTGGAAGTGGTGAACAAACCCTTTCCCTGGCTGAGACAAGCTATCTAGCTTCAGGGTTGGTCGACCTCCTCACGATGTCTAGCTTTTCTGGAAAATGTATTTTTCAGTATATCCGAGCCCAAATCAATTTCTCTTCCTACGTAAGCATCAAAAAATTTAAGTCAGATGTATAATTGTGTGCAGTGCGCTACAGTCGTGTTTTGCCAGTCAAACTTGGCTTTAACAGTTTCCCTCTGACCAAACAATCAGAGGATGGAAAAAATGCTGGCGCTATTCTGTGAGGCGAATTTAAAATCTGATTGGTTGAATCTGATTGGTCCACCCTCCCTGGACCCCATGCAGTTTGCGTATCGTCCAAACCATTCCACGGACGATGCCATCTCCACAACCCTCCATCTGGCCCTCACCCACCTGGACAACAAGGACTCATATGTACAAATGCTGTTTATTGACTTCAGCTCAGCATTCAACACAATCGTTCCTCAGCACCTGATCAAGAAGTTGAGCCTACTGGGCCTGAACACCTCCCTCTGTAACTGGATCCCGGACTTCCTGACTCTGAGACCTCAGTCAGTGCGGATCGGGAACAGCATCTCCAGCACCACCACACTGAGCACTGGGGCCCCTCAGGGCTGTGTGCTCAGCCCACTGCTGTTCACTCTGCTGACTCACGACTGTGTAGCAATGCACAGCACCAACCACATTGTCAAGGTTGCCGATGACACGACCGTGGTGGGTCTAATCAGCAAGAACGACGAGTCAGCATACAGAGAGGAGGTACAACGGTTAACAGCCTGGTATGGAGCAAACAACCTGTCTCTGAACGTTGACAAAACTAAAGAGATGGTTGTGGACTTCAGGAGAGCACAGAGCGAGCAATCTCCACTGATTATTGATGGATCCGCAGTGGAGATCGTCAAGAGCACCAAATTCCTTGGTGTTCATCTGGCAGACAACCTCACCTGGTCACTCAACACCAGCTCCATCACAAAGAAAGCCCAGCAATGTCTCTACTTCCTGAGAAGGCTGAGGAAAGCCCATCTCCCTCCCCCCATCCTGACCATGTTCTACAGAGGGACCATTGAGAGCATCTTGAGCAGCTGCATCACTGCCTGGTTTGGGAACTGCACCGTCTCGGATTGCAAGACCCTACAGAGGATAGTGAGGACAGCTGAGAAGATCATCGGAGT